>NC_066628.1:16091733-16387823 GCF_025201925.1 Gopherus flavomarginatus
TTTGCATTTTAATTTGAAAAGTACCATCTTAAGTTTTTTTTTAAAGTAATAAATGTCAGGCTGAATTCAGAATGTGCTTAAACACAAACCCACCTTTTACGCTTTTGAAGTAATGCACCTTCTTGCTTTCTCCCAATTTGCCCCCATCGTCTGGGAAGAGCCACATGTAAACATCCACAAAGTTACTTCTTTCAAATCCCTCTTTAAAGTTCCCCTTTGCCATGATACCTACAAAATACTCAACCGCAGTCAGGGAGCAGGTGTGCTGGAAAAACTGCCCATCCATGCTGACGAGCATTGTCTCATTGCTTCCTTGCCCTACTCTGTCTGTCTGTCTGTCTGTCTCCACCTGCTGTCTCAGACCTTTTAATTCGACTCTAAGCTGTTTGAAGCAGTGACCATCTGTTTATTTTGTGTTTGTATAGAACTTGGTGCAATAGGTTCCTGATCCATAACTGGTGTTACCAATATTAATAATAATCCCATTTAAATTAAATATTTTGCTGCTTCAGAGCCTAAATGTTTAACCAGGGTAGCTAAAAAGAGACATTGGGGATGAATTTAATACCAAATATTAAAAATAAGAAGGTATAATACACAGAGAGAAGAAAAGAGATAAAGAACTAATTACACAGAGTTCAAGTCAGAGACACCACTCACTTGCATTCCGTTAAAACTAGAGAACCTCCATTGACTTCAATGGACTTACTCTACAGTTATTCAGTGGTATAAATTAGACAAGAACTTGGCATGGAGAGACAGAATGAAATTAAACTTCCTTCACTGGCAGAAGTTTAAAGTATCAATTACGTTGCAATAAGCCCTAAAACAGGGACTTTCAAAAATGGGCTGAAGGGAATAAGGGCTTGCTTAGGTCCGGGCTACCCAGATATGGGGTTTCGAACTAAGATATTCACGTAGCTGAAGTCGAAGTACCTTAGTTTGACTTACCTGGCCGTCCTCACAGCGGCGAGTCGACCATGATGGCTCCTCCATTGACTCCGCTTACTCCTGTTGTGGAGCTGGAGTTCCAGAGTCGAAGAGGAGCGTGTTTGGGGATCGATTTATTGCATCTAGATGAGACGTGATAAATCGATCCCTGCCACATCGAACACTCCCTGCTGATCCGGCGGGTAGTATAAATGTACCCTTAGGCCTGGTCTACACTACAATTTTAGGTCGAATTTAGCAGCGTTACCTCGATTTAAACCTGGACCTGTCCACACAATGAAGCCCTTTTTTTCGACTTAAATGGCTCTTTAAACCGATTTCTTTGCTCCACCTTCAACGAGGGGATTAGCACTGAAATCAGCTTTGCCAGGTTGAGTTTGGGGTAGTGTGGATGCAATTCGATGGTATTGGCCTCTGGGAGCTACTCTGGATAGTGCTCTGAACTCAGATGCACTGGCCAGGTAGACAGGAAAAGGCCCGTGAACTTTTGAATCTCATTTCCTGTTGAGGCAGCCTGTCAAGGTGCAGGTGAGTTCAGATCTCATCAGCACAGGTAACCAAGATGGAGTCCCAGGATCGCAAAAGAGCTCCATCATGGACAGAATGGGAGATGCGGGATCTGCTTGCCACATGGGGAGATGAATCCGTGCTATCTGAACTCTGTTGCAGTAAACAAAATGCCAAAACATTAGAAAGAGTCTTAAAGGGCATGAAGAACAGAGGCCATAACAGGGACACACGATAGTGCCACATGAAAATAAAGGAGCTAAGGCAAGCCTACCACAAATACTCAAGCTGGCCTGTTCTGACTTCTACCTTGGTGAAAATGTGGTTATTTCCTTTAACATATTCTTAGGCTTAAGCTGCTTTGGTTTTATAATTGTGTCATATGTTCAGATCTTCAAAACAGTGCTGAGAATTCCCTCTGAGGACGGTCACCATAAAGCCCTCTCCACCTGCCTTCCTCACTTCATTGTGGTCTCCTTGTTATTTTGCATCACTCTTTTTGCTTAAGTGAAGCCCAACTCCCTCTCTCCATCAGGTCTGGATCTTGTGGTGGGTATGCTTTATTCCATGGTGCCTCCTCTGATGAATCTGATCATCTACAGCATGAGGAACAAGGAGATCAAAGGTACCTTGAAGAAACTAACTGGATGGAGGTTATTCACCAAAAATAAAATTTCCAGATTTCTCCCATGACCATGGTTTCAT
Source organism: Gopherus flavomarginatus (assembly GCF_025201925.1). Lineage (NCBI taxonomy): Eukaryota > Metazoa > Chordata > Testudines > Testudinidae > Gopherus > Gopherus flavomarginatus. The sequence goes on from NC_066628.1 coordinate 16,093,897, forward strand.
TCTGCGTTTCCTTACAAATATAATCAAATTATGACATTATTGTCTCCATGGGAAGGTGATGTGCAATCTTTTTTATACAAAATATTGTGTTTACAGTGGTAATAATCCAGACTAAATTCACGGAAGTTAGTAGAGTTACTCTAGGTTTACACGAGTGTAAATCAGACAAGAATTGATTGATCAATCTAGCTATGAATGGGAAAAAAATGCAAAATCCTTTGTTAACAGAGTTAAGGTTTCCCAGTGATAGTTCAGACCCTTCAAGAATATTGTGTTGTACAGCAAAATTTAAACTTTGGAAAGCCAAGAAATAGAGAGTTAAGAAACAAGCTCATACAACCTTAACTCTACCCTCAGGAGCTGATAATAGCCCCATGGAATTCTCTGCATTAAACTCAAGTTGCATTCATTGTGTTATCAGTAGCTGACTTGAATGGTGGAGGGAGAAGAGTCGAATGTTTGTGATATGAGAAGCTTTGGGGATTAATTCATGAGCACCACAGAGCTGTGTTTGTAATATAGGGAGATCTGGTCTCACCCCTGCACCCCATATGTGACCAAAGGGAAGAGGTGCATTTGTCCCTTAAGGGTCCTGTCTGCAACATTTCAATACAGAATTGTGTAAGTCATATCAGTAGCAGGGTCCTGAGGTCATCTTTTCAGTGGTGAGGAGGAATATGAAAGCAGATTGTGGATTTAATGAGAGGTACGGGAAGTAGAGTTTAGGTGGTCTCCTGTGTGCAAGTGTGAAGGGGCTGAAGAATGGTATGTAGTTAAATTGTACCAATGTGGCATTCTGTGGGGGGAGCAGGCCCAGTGTTCAAGCATAGGGCAGGCACAGATAGCGCCTGTCCATCTCAGTGACCAGGCACAGCGGGAGTGTAGGTGTTAGGGGCGTTGTGGAGCATTGCCAAAGGGGGCAGAGTTAAGGTTATGTGGGCATTTACCTTACATTACCTTAATTCTGTATGTCCAGGTTTTCAGAAGCTTGAGTTTTGCCTAACTGGACCTTCTGGATGGGCATGAGCTGTCACTGGGAGACTTTAACTCTGTTTAAATGAAGTTTTTGGCTATTTAATTTCCTAGCTGTTTGAAAAGAAAGAAAAATGTTGGTAGGAGTAAGTGGTTCCTGTGGCGGCTGTAGATAACAGTACGTATGGATGACGAAAGAAGCAAAAGGATCTTTTCAGAATCACCATGTTTTTCTGGACAGGAGCTGTATTATGTGCCTCTCTGGGTGCACCTCACATCCACCTCCAGAACCTCTCCATAAGCGCAGTACAAAGCCGGACACATCTATCTGCCAGTGAAATGGCCTATTTATCTTAATGAGCTATTCTGAGCTGAGTGAGAACCCCTCCAGGAGATAGCGCAGCCTGAAACAATCACTTTGAGGGGTGTGAACTGCTCCACTTCTACCAGCACCCAGTGCCAGCAGGGTCTTCACAGTGTTGTTGGTGCATGCTCCACATGTGCCTCTTCTCAACTTCACATCCTGAGGCACGGCTCTTCTCTAGATCTGGCACATGTTCCCAAGATTATGTGAGGAGAGCAGGGAGTGTTGGACCCCCATATCTGGGAACCCCCAGATATTGACACAGACATGGGAGGGGAATGTGGGGATGTCAGGTGCTCCTGTTCCCATTTTCCCCAAGGCTGCTGTCACTCACACTCATGTTACCCTCCTCATTTCCTTACCCCAAAACTGTCTCCTGACCCCCAACTCATCTCCTATCCACCCTCTTCATTTATCCTTCTCCTAGTAATCACCCCTCCTATCACTGCCCCCAAAACTCCTCTCTTCCTTTCCCACCAACTCTTCTGCCCCCAATCATCCCCTCTCCCAGTGAGAATGTGCATGGGTTATGTATTTTCATTTCAAAGGTTATGTATTTTCATTTCAAAAGTAGTGTCAGCACCTTCTTAATATTTGGCTGTGCTAAAGTGACAGTTCCCCAAGATTAGAAACGGTTCAAAAGAGGCAGATGCCTCCTGTTTTTACTCATAGATTTCTGCCCGGGGTTAGATTGTAAGTCACAGGGCATAGGTTTGTTGGCCAAAACCTTCTTTCAGCAGCTATGGGGCTGTGAGTCAGAAACAGCTTTCATCCAGCTCCTCCTCTCGCCATGCGCATGCACAGTGCAATCCCTTTGGCGCTACTCCAAGCCCTGCAAAGGCTGACACACCTAACTGAGAACTAAACACTGTGGCTAATAACACTGTCACCTTATTTCCCCTTGAGGCCCAGTGGGTAGACTTCACTCTGTTGAGGTGGACTTTGAGCTTTGGAAATCCTGGTGTGAAGATCTGAGCCCCAGTTTGATCTCTAGCTGTGCACAATAAATTAGCACCAAAATGCACCAACTATAAGAAAAGTTAGAAATACTCCACTGCAGTCAACTGATTTCCCTCTCACTCACCCTAGTGTAAATCAGGAGTAACCCGACTTGAGTCAATGGGGCTGATTCCCCTGTTACTCATCTCAGGGTAAGTCCATGGTGTTATACTGGAGTATGTCTGGATTCAGAGAGGGAGGATTCACAACTCTGGATGGGGGCCACGTAGCGCTGACTTTTAAATAAAACCTGAATGTTCTTATTCTAGTCTCTGAGTGTCTCCTTCCCTCTGCCTTACACAGCCCAGACCCCCAAACAATCCCCCCAGCCCTTAATCCCCTCCCTACCCTCTTACAACCCTCCAATTCACGGATGCGCTCAGTCTCTGTTCTTTGAGATTCCCCCTCCGATGGCCAGAACCAATTCTCCACCCAGAGTTCATGACTCAGCTTCCTCAGAGATCCCAGCTGAACCCCTCTGCCCACCAGTCCCCTCTCCTGCTCAGCCCCACTCCCCTGACATGGCCTCAGCCACAGGGAACAGCCCCCCATCTCTGTTTCCTTCTGTCCCACCTCCAAACACCAGACATTCTCTCCTGCTTCTCTTCATTGGCCAGCTTTGGCCACCACTTACTTCCCACACCACTCTCTTCCTTCCTCTGCCTGGCCCTTTCTAGAGCTGGGGCGGGTGAGGCGTTCAGTCCCTCATTCCATTTATTCCATCACCTCTCAGCCAAGCCTGCCTAAGGAGGGGAGCAGGGAGCGCTCATCTGCAGAGTAGATCCCTGTCTGCTAGGAACTGCAGAGACCCAGCAACTCAGGACATCCAGCGAAGGGACACGACAGCGGCTGCTGGATAATACAGTGATGGGGGCATGAGAGAGAGGGATAAGCAAACAATCCTTGCAGTGGGTGCATAGATAGTTAGCTAGAAAGACAGATAGATAGATATGACTGATGATTCCTAACACTGGAGGCTCAAATGCATGGCAAGCTGGGAAAAATTCCACAAAGACCAGCAAAGTAAGTTTACCATTTCAATTAAGTATGTTAGAGCATTAATATACAGGGTTAATTTAAGAACATATATTTGAATTATGTTTGGAACTCCTTAAGACTTTTGCTATCAAGTCAATCAACCATCTAGAGCCTATCAGCATTTTTTTTCTATCAAAAAACAAATTGAGTTTTCATATATTCCCCAAAAATCTGCAATTTTTCATGTTTTGACAAGTGAGAAACAAACATTTTTTGCAGCAAAACTAATTTTTTTCTGCCTAGCTCCAAGCAAAAAAATGAGTTTTCAGTTTTCCTATGTGTATATATAGAAAGTCTCAGCTATGAAAATTTGATTAATTGAAAACAGAATTTTCCTTTGAAAACAATTTAAGTAGAAAATTTCTGACCATGCATAATTGGAAACTGAGCTTTAAGAAAGCCTAGGGAATGCAAATATTGTCCAATAATATGATAATTTCAAAGCCATACATTCTATTTCATCTCTTTTTATTTGCAGCCCTTGGTTCATACTGTTAGTTATGCCTAGGGCTCCAGTGAGGCCTATACTGACTGCAGTCAAACCCTGGCCACTGCCCTTGTCCTTCCCTTCACAGCCATCACATGATGTACTGAGGAAGAAAATGTCCATCCAAATCACCGTGACTGAGTTCCTTCTCTTGGGATTCTCTGACATTCGGGAGCTGCAGATTTTGCATTTCATGGTGTTTCTAGGGATTTACCCGATAGCCCTGACTGGGAATCTTCTCATCAAAGCCATAGCCCTCGACCACCATCTTCACACTCCCATGTATTTCTTCCTGATGAATCTGTCCATCTTAGACCTTGGCTGCATCTCCATTGTCGACCCCAAGTCCATGGCCAATTCCCTCATGAGCACCAAGGTCATTTCATATTACGGATGCATCATCCAAGTCTTTTCCTTCCGTTTCTTTGTTACAGATGAGCCTCCCTTACTAATCATCATGGCGTATGACTGGTACATTGCCATCTGCCAACCACTGCACTACAAGTCAATGATGAACAGGAAAGCTTGTGTCCAAATGGCAACCAGTATCTGGATCAGTTGTGTTCTCAATTCTGCACTGCATACTGGGAACACGTTTGCAATAATCTTCTGTGGAGACGATGAGATGGAGCAGTTCTTCTGTGAAACCCTCCAGCTCCTCAAACTTGCCTCCTATGACTCACACCTCAGAGAAATTGGGGCTATTGCCTTTAGTGTGTACTTTGCCTTAAACTGCTATTTTTAATATATATAAAATTGTGTCTTATATTCTGATCCTCAAAACAGTGCTGAGAATTCCCTTTGAGCAGGGCCGGAGTAAAGCTTTCTCCACCTAACTCCCTGACCTCATTGTGGTCTCCATGTATTTTTGCACTTCTAGTTTTGCCTATGTTAAACCCACCTCCAACTCAGTCTTAGGTCCAGATCTCATGGTGGCTGTTTTTGTATTCTGTGGTGCCTCTCATGAAGAATCCAATCATTTATAGCATGAGGAATGAGGATATCAATGCTGCCCTTTGGAAAATGATTGGGTCAAGGCTATTTTCCAAAAAATAAAATGGCTACCTTTCTCTCAAGACCGTTGTCTCATTCTATGCCTCTTTAAAATATAATCAACTGTTGACATTATTGTTTATATGAGAACATAAGGTGCAATCCATTTCTGCACACTGACATATACACTGGTAAATATCTAGAAAAACTCCACTCAGGTCAATGGAGTTGCTATAAATTTTCACCTATATAAATGAGATAAAAATCTATCTATTTGTCCAGCTAAGAACTTAAGAATGGCCATATTGGGTCAGACTAAAGATCCATCTAGCCCATTATCCTGTCTACACACAGCGGTCATTATCAGGTGCTTCAGAGAGAATGAACAGAACAGGACAATTACTGAGTGACCCATTCTGTGCTGTCCAATTCCAGCATCTGGCAGTCAGATGCTTAGGGAAACCCAGAGCACGGGGTTGCATTCCTGATCCTCTTGGTTACTAGCCATTGATGGATCTACCCTTTATGAAAATATCATGTCTAGCTATCCATCCATCCCCATACATACCCCTCCATTTATTGATTGATCCATCAATCTGAGGCTTTTGTATTGCCACCCATCACCATGATATCAGAGCACTTTCAACATAAAATCAGTTACCATATGAAAGTCACACATGAGGTCTCTGGCTCTTCTCCTTTCTTCAGGATGGGGAGTAAACATTCTGACCCCGTTGTGTCACTGAGCCTGGAGGAGCTCTCTGCCCCCACTACTGACTCAGGGCCGAAAGAGTTATCAGCCTCTGCCATGGCCATGGGGCTCAAGGTGTCAGCTGCTGCCCCCAGCGGCAAGGATCTTTTGCTAAAATGAACCCCTGGCTTTAACGAACAAATGGCTTAGATCCTCAGGGGTTCGTTATAGCGAGGATCTACTGTATTTGGACGGTTGATTGATTTGTTTCTTTGTTCCACATGTTTCTGGAATATGTGAGTGGGGAGTTGGGAGGGCTAGGTATGTTTGATTAGATGGGAGTATGCATTTGATATCATCAAGCAGTGGGTACTACCGAATCCGGCCCTGGATCAAGCACATGCCTATCTTCCACTGGTTTGTACTTCGCTAGCAGAGAGAGGGGTGTCACTGATGGGACTTAGGTATCTCTCTCTGAGCTAGCACACACTCCTCTCTTCGGAGTCCTTAGAGTTAGAAAAATTTTCCCAATCTTTAACCTAAATCTCTCTTGCTGCAGATTCAGTCCATGACTTCTTGTCCTATCTTCAATGGACATGGAGGACAATTGATCACCATCTTCTTTATAACAGCCCATAACATATTTGAAGACTGTTATCAGGTCCCCACTCAGACTTCTTTTCTCTTCCTAGTATGGCAACTGCCACTGAGGAAATGATCAAAGAGCAGCAAAATTCCTTGTGCATATGCTAAACCATATGATGGGACACGAATACAATAAGGCTCAAAACTTCAAATCTATCAAATTCCCCAAGTAGCTTTGAAAATTCCCTTCAACGGGACTGGACGTCCAATTCACCTTGGCAGCTTTTACCAAGGCCAGTGTTGGATTCTCCATTGCTTGATGTCTTTAGATCAAGACTGACTGCCCTTCTGGAACATGCATTCATCAAACATAAGTTATTGGGCTCAAGACAGGGGTAAATGGCCTGTAATCTACAGGAAGGCGGAAGACTTAGACTGGGTGAGCTAATGGTCCCTTCTGGCCTTAAATCCTATGAATATTCTGCAAAAGCTTCCATTGATGGGACCTAGGGTCCAAACCCCCTTTGGACCTTTAAAATTCTAGACTAAAGCCTGTTTTCAATCTCTTGTTAGTTGGCTCCTTACTTGAAAGCCTTCAAGAACTAAATCCTTCTTTTCTCCTACAAAGCAAGTGCACTTCTCCAAGGCAGTGTGTCTGACACATAACCCGGTGGCATCCTGTCTGGGAAGAAGACAGGGCTGTGATTTTTTAAGAGTTCTGAGGAGTTAAATGTAAGTTCTCAAGGACTCCTTTAACTCCATTAGGCCCTACTCCAGAAGGGAGCCACACTGTTCACTGTTGGACAATATACCAGCCACCAGTGCCTCTGGAACAAAATCAAGGAAATCTAGTTTGTTGGAACATATTCCTGGTAGAGGAGATTTCTAGGAAGCCGTGCAGAAGCTGTTTGGGAGGGCTTAGCATGGTGAATCCAGGTAGCTGGCCATTCATTTGGTTTCAAACTGGATAATCTGCTTTTTGTCTGGTTTGTCACCTGTCTGGTACTGAGACAAAACCAGACATAGATTTGTCCAGTATCACGGATGAGGGACGCATGCAAGGTCACACTGACAGGCAAGACGATGAGCCAGGGGTGGGGTCACCGCTTTCTCAGAAGTACCAGAATGTCAGGTGTGATGTTGCTTTATATAAATAATAAACCCCATAATAATTCATAGAAATATGCTTATGAGTGTGAATATGATATGACTGGAATGTGTTTTATGTTAGATGTGCCATGAAACATATCACTGCAAAGGTTGTGGTCTACTGGATATATTCATTCTATTTACATGCATGTATCATTTTTGTTTTTGAAGTTATAGATATTGGCAATGTACTTGTTTGATTTTAAGTAGCCTCAGTGAAGCAGTTAGTCAGCTTCTTGAGAAAAGACTACTCTCAGTAAGTGCTCATTCAAGAAACAGTTAAGATAACAATGAACTCTGAGAGATGCCAATCCACATCTAAGCTTTCCTGGGAATGTGGCATCGTCCAATAAAGTTATGAGTCATGCATGGACATATGACTTCCCCCTGTAAATCCAAAACTTCATCGTGCTGCTGGACTCTGAATAGGAGAGGAGAAGGGGTTTCCACTCACAAGAGAAATTTGATTTAAACCCCATGGAAACCCCTCCATTCTGTCTTCAGCTGGCTCAAGAGATAGCCTCTCCATCTCCAAAGGATACCTGAAAGAAACTTGAACAATGGATACTAGCCATAGGGGTGTGAGTAATTGCTGGACTCAGACTAGAAGGAGGCTAGTCTGTAAAAGAAGCTTACTGGAACATCTCTGAGGGTGAGATTTCATCTGGAATCACTTTCTTACTGTATTAGGGTTTAGACTTGCGTGTTTTGCATGGTAATTGGCTTTGTTGTCTCTCATTACTTGGAACCACTTAAATCCTACTTTTTGTTTTTAATAAAATCACTTTTGACTTATTAATTAACCCAGAGTATGTATTAATATCTGGGAGAAGGGGCAAGCAGCTGTGCATATGTCTCTATCAGTGTTATAAAGGGTGAACAATTTATGAATTTATCCTTTATAAACTTTATACAGGGTAAAATGGATTTATTTGGGGTTTGGACCCCATTTGGAGTTGCTTATCTGAGTGTTGGAGACAGGAACACTTCTTAAGCTGTTTTCAGTTAAGTGTGCAGCTTTTGGAGGATGTGGTCAGATCTGAGTCTGTGTTTGTAGCAGTCAAGCACGTCCGGCTCAAACATGGCAAGGCGCTGAAGTCCCAAGCCTGCAGGGAAGACAGGCTCAGAAGTAGTCCAGGCACAACAGGTGGCAGTTCCCAGGGGGGGTTTCAGTGATCCAACCCGTCAGATCCGGCATTCTGGGAATGCATCAGTGGCCAACCTAGCTGAGGGAAGAGCTGGGAAACATTTTTCTAAACCTTTGGCAGATTGTTTAACTCAGCTAAAAACATAGCAGCATCTGTCACGAATAGGATGAGGAAACCATTTTCCATTGATGAGTTTCTTTGACCAGCTCTACCAACCTGAGGTGAGAGCAACAAATACCCTCCTGCCCATGCCATGCATATTCCATCTCCAGAGCGCAGAGAGACTAGGAGTGAGCATGTATGAGATGATCCAGGAATAAAACTGCTCCTCCTCTCACTAAAGAATTCTTCCCCCTTAGGTCTCACTCTCTCTGCTGTTCTGCAGTAGCGTGGCAGGCAATGTCAGCCTCTGATTAGTGCAGGAATAAGGTCTCCTGAAGTTCTCAGGCCACTTCCACGTATGCGAGAGTCACCATCTAATCTAGGCTGGCACCCGGGGGAGTCAACCAGAGATATCTAGGGCACAAAGTACGAGCTTCTACAGCTTGAGCTGAACAGTCAGGCTGTCTAACAGCCACTGGAACAGTCTCCTATCCTCTAGGTGGGGCACAGAGGGACCTCATAACACACACTGCCCATGGGTGGGGTTTATACAGCAACACTGCACAACTACACGGGTCAAGGGCTCCATCTGAGCTGGAGTCACTTCCCTGAGCCAGGAGGAGAGGGAGTCACAGACAGATATACTAATGCAATGCCATGGTCTCTACTGGAGTTTATTCTCTGGGTGGCCCCTTCTTCTCTTCCCCATCCATAAACATCCATAAAGTCACAGAGTTCAAGGCCAGAAGGGACGACCAGATCATCCAGTCTGACCTGCTCTATGCCAACACCACCCAGCACCACAGACCAAACCCAACCACTGAAATTAGACTGAAGTGTCACAGCCCTCAGGAGACTAGACAGTTCTGTGACACCGGCAGAGAACAAGAGAGATGGAGGGACACTAGTACCTGAGGCCTCTGCAATGGCAGGGAAATGATTGAGATACACCCAGAAAATCCTTGCAAGTGACCCACACCACATGCTGCAGGGGAAAGCAAACCCCCCCAAATGGCAAGTTCCCTGCCAATCTGACTGGGGGGGAATTCCTTCCTAAACCCTATATGGTGATCATTAGACCCTGAGCATGTGGGCAAGAACCAAGCAGCCGAGAGAGAGGGAGAGGGAGAGAGAAAGAGAGAGAGAGAGAGAATGGCTCAGTGCCATCTCATAGCCCTGGGACATCCACCCAATCTCCCAACTCCAGTCAGGGCTGTCCAATGCTTCAGAGTTAAAAAAAAAAACCTCCCAGAATACACTGGGTCACACGGAGTAATCCCTTCCTGACCCCTGCCAGTGGCCAGATGAAACTGTGAAGCATAAGCATTTAGGAACATAAGACATACGCTGCAAGTGAGCCCCAGGGCTGCTCAGCCCTGCCCCCCACCATCACAAGAAGCCCCGTCATACAATCCAACCCAGACATGTGTCCAACTATCTCTTAAAACTAATTCCATCATTGAACCCCCAATAACTCCTATTGAGAGGCTACTGTAGAGCCTTGCCCCACTGGTGGTTAGAAACCTCTCTGTAATTTCTAGCCAGTCTCTCCATATCTCACACACCCAAATGTGCATGGTGGCAATGGATATACAGCTCCATTGGAGGCAGTAGGCATCAACAGATGCTGCAAATTGCTTTAGTGCCACCAGAGGCAATGAAACTACACTGATGTGCTGAAAATCTACCCAAAATGTCTTCTTACCTACCCCAGTCTTACATCAGTCTGACTCCTCTGGTTCCAACGTAGCTACTCCTGATTTATACACACAAACAAGACAACTCCCATCATTGTTTTCAGTGGCCATGGAATGGGTTCAAGTGGCCAAGCAGTGTAACAAGTATTGTTTTAACATAGAGTAAAAGTCTGAATCCTCTTGTGCACACAATTTACACCCATTTAACTCCCCAAATGGACCAGATTTTCTACTGGTGCAAATCACACCAGTGGCAGTGACTTCAGCAGAGTTAATCTGGATTTGCATTGGTGCAACTGAGAAAGGAATCAGAAATGTTTGTGTGCAAGATGTGTGGTCATGGAAATCACTAACATTAATGAACGAATACTACGGAAGCAAACTTTAATTAGAGAAAGACAGAAAATTAATTATTTGTGAATTATGTACACCCAGTCAGCCTCCTCAGGGCAACTTTGATCTCCTTGTTCCTCATGCTGTAGATAATTGGATTCAAGATTGGTGGCAATACAGAATAGAGAACAGCCACCACAAGATCCAGAGCAGATGGGGAGCTGGAGTTGGGTTTCAGGTAAGCAAAGATGCCAGTGCAAACAAACAAGGAGACTACAGTGAGGTGAGGAAGGCAGGTGGATAGGGCTTTATACCGGCCCTGTTCAGAGGGGATTCTGAGCACTGATTTGAATATCTTTACATATGACACAATGATAAAAACAAAGCAGCCTAAGAGTAAACACGCACTAAAGACAAGAACCCAAACTTCACTAAGATATGTGTCAGAGCAGGCAAGCTTGAGTAGCTGGGGGATCTCACAGAAAAACTGATCTACCATGTTGCCTCCACAGAAGATCAATGCAAATGTGTTCCCGGTGTGTAGCACAGAGTAGAGAATCCCACTGATCCAGGCACCAGCTGCCATTTTGACACAAGCTCTGATATTCATCATTCTCTCATAGTGCAGTGGCTGGCAGATGGCGACATATCGGTCATATGCCATAACTGTGAGAAGGGAAAAATCCGCTCCCACCAAGGAGACGAGGAAAAAGACTTGAGCAACACATCCAGCATAGGAAATGGACCTGGTGTCCATGAGGGAGTTGGCCATGGATTTGGGGACAATGACAGAGATGGAGCCAAGATCTAGGAGTGACAGATTCATCAAGAAGAAGTACATGGGGGTGTGAAGGTAGTTGTTGAAGGTTATGGCCATGAAGATAAGAAGATTCTCCATCAGGGCTGCCAGGTAAATCACTAGAAACACCACAAAGTGCAAAATCTGCAGCTCCCAAACATCAGAGAATCCCAGAAGAAGGAACTCGGTCATGATGGTTCGGTTGGACATTTTTATTCTCAGGATATGTCTCAGGATGTCTGCGGAGGGAGGGACAAGAGCAAGGGGAAGGATAAGATCATTAAAGTAACTCTCTTTTTCTGAAATCCACTTTAATTTTCTTGAGTCAGATCTTTAGTTTGTGAAGATTGGTGTAATATAGGAATGAGGATGGGGAAAACAGCCCCACTGACTCCAATGGAGTTACTCCTGATTTATACTGGGGTGAGAGAAAGTAGAATCAGCTCAATGGACTCCAGTAGAATTACTCCTGATTTACACCAGGATGATCGAGAGGAGAAATAGGAACAATTGCTTTTGAGGTATTTGTATACCTCCGTCACGCAGAGGTGGGCAAACTCTGCATAACGGTGTATAAATATTACCATCCTCAGTTTATAGAGGGGAATTGAGGGTCTGGTTGGCCAGATTCTGCTGTCAGGGGCACTGTTGCAAATGTGGGGTAATTTCACTGCATGCCATGGAATTACTCCCACTTTATACTGCTCTAAAAGGAAGTAGCATTTTGCATGGAGGTCACCGAACCCTGTCACAATTAAACAGTGAAATCAAGTCAGGAATACAGACTGTACCCCTGACACGCCATCCGCTGTTCTAGCTGGGTTTTCATGCTCATTTCAAGAGACAGACATTCTGATTCCCCTCCTGCTTCTCTATCCACTCAACTAAACTCCCTTCCAGAGCTTGGAAGAGAACCCAGGAGTCCTGACTCCCAATTTGCCCACTGCTCTAACCCACTAAATACAAGCTGGGAGTGCTGGCTCTACTCATTGGACTCAACTCTCTCCCAGAGCTGGGAACACAAGTGAGGTATCTAGACTCCTGTCCCCTCCTCTAACCATTACATCAGACTGCATCTCAGCTTCTGTTCCAGTGACTCTCCACTGCCATCAGGAAAGACTGTTGTGAGTGACAATTTGAGAGTCATTGGGTCAGCGAACGTGCATAAGAGTGATTCTCCTGTGTGGTAGTTGGGGCACTCACCTGGTGTCTGGAAGAGACAAATTCAAGTCCCTGCTCCAATGAATATTTAATTATTGATGCAAAGTGTAACAGTTCCAACAGGAGAGACGGAGATAGTCTCATTTCAGAGCAACTCATAGCCAAACAGCTCAGGCACTCTCCTGTAAAGTGGGAATTCAAACCCCTTCTCATCATCAGTCAGAGGGAGGAATTGAACCTGAATCTGTCACAGGCCAGCCAAGTGCCCTAACCACTCAGCTTCAAGTTCTGAAGGCTGCCTGTCCCACACTCCTTATTAGAGACAGAAATTGAACCCCTAGTTCTGGCTCCTCTCCTCTCCACCCTGGATTTCCTCTCAGAGCCACACATAAAACTCAGGAGGCCTGGCTCTCAGTCCCTGCTACTCTTACTCACTAGACCCCACTCCTTTCCCAGAGCTAGGGATAGAACCCAGGACACCTGGTTCCTAGTCCACACCACTCTAACCCACTGGAAGCAAATGCCCTTGCAACAATCTAATAGACAGAAGTAACCATAAACACAGAGATAGAGAAGGAGCGTGAGAACTAGATACAAACTGAGGAGGTGGAGATGTAACAAACTAACAGCAAGACACAAGAAAGAAAAACATAGATACTGAGAGTGAGAGAGAGAAACAGAACTAAGACAAACTAAGAGGTAAATAGAGAAAAACAAACTAACAGAGAGAGAGAGAAGTACAAACAGATAGACAGCAAACAACAAGCTAATATATACAGAGAAAAGTGACAATGAGCTAAAAGTTTTTGTCATAATTTTTGGACAATTTTAATGTAAATTCCTCAATCCATTCCAATATATATATATATATATATATGCGTCAATTTGATTAATCCCCCCATTCTCCACAGAAGGAAACTGTGGCACAGATATTCTGACCTCTCTTTCTTAAAGTAACTGCTTTGGTCTGTCTCAGTTTCCCATGCCCAAATTGAGTGAAACTCTGAACAAATATCTGTCACTTACAATTTCATCCTGAAAGTGACACTTAGTAACTCTCAAATTTATTTCATTGCAACAGCAAACGTGTGGTGCCTGTCAATGTGGAATCCTCCAGATCGATATGTCTTTTCTCCTCCAGCTACAGACTGCAATTGGTTATCCCTCTCTCTAGCCCCTACACACACCTGTATCAAACAATCTCTCTGTCAAATGCTCCTATCGCTGTACTATGAAAGGTTGTTCCCCTATGAGGATGAGTGCTGGAAATACTCTGAGACCTGTGCTGTCTGCGGATGAGCTGCGTGTCAAAAATGCAGGTGATGCAGGAAGGTGATTTATCCATGTCTGTTTTCAAAGGGCTTGTGGGACTCACTCCCTGGTACCCTCAACAGCCCAGCGGGAACAGTTCATTTCTCTTGCCCTCTACTTCCCTGAAAAGTTTCCAGAAACTAAAATAATCACAATTACAACGAGGCAGCAGGGTCTAGAGGAAGGCAGTGAGGCAAACACAAGGAGTATATAGGACTGTACTCCAGATGTCTGGTACCAATTCCTAGCCCTGCTTCTGACCTGCTGTGTTACATAGCGCAAAGTCATTCCCTTTTCCCTCCGATCCTTTGCCTGTCTTTTCTACCGTAAGCTCCTTGGTGTGGAGACTGTGTCTTACTTAATATAATGGGCCTCGTCTATCAGGTTCAACTATCAAATAATTAATTAATTAGTCATTATTACAAAGCTAAAGTTTAAGCTGTCCTGAGAGCTGATCCCAACTATTCCTCTGGCTTTTTTCAGTCACTTTACCTCTCCTTTCCTCAGTTTGTCATCTGTCCAATGGGGTTAATCGTTACTACTTGGAGAATAATTCATAATGAGCGGAGATGCTGAAAGTATCTTCCTGTCATAACAGCTTTTTGAAGAAAAATTGCTTGCCATTGAAAATGATTTTAGTGTGGAAAAAAATTCATTTTGGACTCAACTTTCTATTTTTTTTCTTTTGCAGGGGTGAGTTGTTCATGTTTCTGGTTTCAGTTTTATGAAAACCTGAAGATGGATAACATGTTTTTGTTTTTTTTCAGGTCTATGGGGAAAAGTTTTCAATATCAGAAATCTTTTCCGCAAACTAGAAAATATTTACCATAAAGTGGCATTATTACTAGAGAAGGTTATTAAAAATCAAACACTTTTCAGTCTCCAATTTGACTCTGTGCATTCATTCACATATAGTGCCACTCCCTTTCACCAGCACAACCTATTCCGTCATTCATATATATTTTGTACCCTGATATTACAGCGTCCTATTGATTCTCATCATTCCATCCAGTTTCTCTCTTATTACATCAATATCCTCATTTAATACCAGGCTTCTCCACACCTGTTGGCTTTCACTCAACCCTTAGTTTTAAAGGCATCATTAAGATGGTGGAGAAGATGCAGATATGAGTATCAAAGCAAAGTGCATCATTAGCACTAATGTGCCAGCTATGATAATCTGAACTTCATTAAAGGAGGCGTCTGAGCCCACCAGCTCAAACATGGCTGGCCTCTCACAGAAGAAAGGACTAATTTTATTAGACAGTCAAAATGACAGATTGAATATAAAAGTTGTCTGGCCCAGAGAAACCGTGTTTGCACTGATCCACGAGCCAGCCAAGAACACAACACAAGTCCTCCTGCTCATGAGTAACTAATAGTGCAGAGAGACACATATGGGGATGTGTTGGTGATAGTATCAGAGGGGTAGCCGTGTTGGTCTGGATCTGTAAAAGCCTATGGTGTGATGATCATAGGTCATGACAGCCAGCAGGAATCATGCCTTGTCTGGAAACAAGAGGAAGAAATATATCTGCTCAGCACAGCTGGGGGAGGAGATGGTTTTCTCCTCCAAGAGGAAATCCACCAACATCTTGGGCAGACGAAAGTGTAGCAGACTTCTAGGAAGGAAAAGCTCAATAAGAAAAAAGGACTCGGGGGTGCCCATTTCCTGATCAGCCACCATGGGAGTGTTTCCCATCAATGTGAGTATATATGTCACTAAAAAAACACTATAAAGAATAAAACCAGCAGCTCTTAGATGTCAGAAAACTCCTGGAAAATGAAGTCCAAATCTCAGTTTGGTTTGCTTCATTTGTTCCTTCAGTGTAATTCATCTGTATAGAAAACAAATGGACATTTGCTTATCAGCTAAGCAAAATTACTCAGGGCCAGATCCCCAGCTGATATAAATTGGCATTGCTGGAGCCAGTGGGCCAGATCCCCCATTGAGATATAGCAGTATAGCTCCACTAGAGTCAAGGGGGCAGGTTCCCAGCTAGTGTAAATTGATGGAGCTATACTGAAGTCAATGCAGCAGGTCCCCAGCTGGTGTAAATCAGTGTAGCTCCACAGAAGTCAATGGGTAGGATGCCCAGCTGGTGTAAATTGGCACAGATATATCTAAGTCAATAAGCTAGATCCCCAGAGGGTATAAATTGTTGTAACTCCATTGACTCCAGTTGAGCTCTGCCAGTCTCCACCAGCTGAGGAACAGTCCCCTGTAACACACTGGCTAAGTTGAATCGTGAACTTCTGTAGTGACTGGTCCACACAGATGACACAAGCCTTCTATCACTAGCAATAAGCGAACTACTCCATTAGATCATGCAGCTGTGCCTTGCCCTGTTGGGTCCTACTCCCAAGCTCATTGAACTCAATGAGAGTGGTTTCTGAAGGTCCACATTTCCAAAATTCTGAGCAAGGTGCTAGGCAGCAAAATACAATCTTTACTCTGTTTTGGGGAGTCATGTAATTATGCTCAGAAGAGGTATGGTTGATACAGAGATTGTCACCAGCACTGTACCCAAATCAGAGCTCC
Organism: Gopherus flavomarginatus; assembly: GCF_025201925.1. NCBI lineage: Eukaryota > Metazoa > Chordata > Testudines > Testudinidae > Gopherus > Gopherus flavomarginatus. Next base: position 16,110,268 of record NC_066628.1, read on the forward strand.
CCTTCATGCAACCATTCATGCACAGGCAATTTTAAAGGGCCACGTTTAGCCAGGAAGAGGTCACTATAACAGGATACATCTGTGGGAAGTTAGATGCTCTTGTCAGGCAGAAGATGGAAGGTGAAGGTTTAGTCTGGGAGTTTCAGAGACCTACGGGCCTTAGGTACCATACTTGACTTCCAGTGAGTGTCAGAAGACTTTGGATCTAAATGGATTAAGCTAATTCGAAATAAAACACTCTTATTCTGGAATAAGAGCATCCACACAGGGAGTTAATCAGGAACAGATGTTCCAGAATAACTTCCCACCTAAGCAAACCCTTATTCCTTTCAGCCCATTTTTGAAAGTCCCTGATTTAGGGCTTATTGTAATGTAAATTTTACTTATTTCTTTGAAGTTCTGAAAATTGATACTTAAAACTTGTGCCAGCTAAGGAAGTTGAATTTTATTCTGTCTCTCTGTGCCAAGGGAGAATGCGGAATGAAAGCAAGCACTGCAGGGACTAGGAGCTGAATTCTCACATGGGTGACTAGTCCCATATCTGCCCCTTTGGAATAAATGGATGTTTCCTTTCTGACCATCCTGCAAGTGAGACAGACAGAACTGGGAGTCCCTGTTAGCAAGATGGAAAGCTGAGGTGAGATTTTCAAAGCTGTCTAAGTAATTTTGATGCCCATTTTCCACTGGAATACAGTGTGTGGTTTGACCCCTAAACCCTTTCTAGAATAAAATTATCAGAACATCCCAGAGCTTTCTGTGATTCTACCATAAATCTCAAGGAAGCAGCTTGTGCATGAGAAACCCTAATTTTCAGAATTAAAAAAAGTTAAGATGCCATAGAACGAAAATCCTTTTTGCCTGCTAAATCAATTTTTATCCCAAGATTGGAAAGAACTTTACAGACACTATTTAAACTTCACGACCCTTTAGCTGTACGTTGATGGTCTCCTTCCCAAGTACTTACCCAGCTGACCCTGTTTAGTGGTCTGTCTCATGGGGTCACTATAAATATTATTATTCCCTGGAAAGCCAAAAATATTATCATCTCCACTCTATACATGGACAAGCTCAGAAACAAAGAGGTGAAATGACTTCCCACAAGGGCCGGCTCCAGGCCCCAGCGCACCAAGCGTGTGCTTGGGGTGGCATGCAGAGGGAGGTGCTCTGCTGGTTGCTGAGAGGGTGGCAGGCGGCTCCGGTGGACCTTCCACATGCGTGCCTGCAGAGGGTCCGCTGGTCCCGCGGTTCCATTGGAGCATCCGCAGGCATGCCTGCGGGAGGTCCACCGGAGCCGCGGGACCAACGAGCAGCAGAGCGCCCCCCGCGGCATGCTGCAGTGCTTGGGGCTGCGAAATGGATAGAGCCGGCCCTACTTCCCACCCAGGTCACAGCATGACTGAGAAGATCAGCATAGATATTTGGGAGACATTTATTCCATTTGTATTCCAGTCCTGGGCTTCCAAGGCGGGTATCCTGGAGAACCTGGAAAACAAAAGAAAAGAAAAGAATTGCAGCGAACTCTCACTGAGCATCTCTTTCTTCACAGTGATCCTATGAGATATCTCACTAAGCAAGAATGATCTGGGTCAGCTCTTGAATGAAGAATCCTCAGAGAACAACCCAAATGCCGGAGAGAGCAATGTGGATTACACTGTGCCCTTGGATACAGTGCTAACCACAGTGCCCCAGCATATGTCTTGAGGACAATGTGTTGGAGGGACCGTGGCTGGGGCTCAACCGGGAGGACTCTCCCCACAGTCAGTGCTGACCCCAATGTCCTTGTGAAACACAAAGAGAGCTGTGCTGCAGAGAGAGGGGGACTCAGCAGGGAGCACTGTCTCCTCTCAGTCAAGGCTGACCCCAATGCTCCAGTGCAATGTTAGGGGTTTGTCTTGCAGGGGTTATGGGGGGGTCCTGAAAATGGGGTAGGTACATACTAGGCATTGCTAAGCTATGCCTCCGTTGCCTCTACCCATGCTACTACAACCACACTGTTATTTATATTTGCGCTAGCTGAAGGACTATTTGTTCAAAGCAGAGGAATCATATCCCTTGCTCATAGCGTAGATGTATATTAAGTAACGGTGCTCTTTTCCTGTGAGAAAGGGTATATAGCTAGGGTGACCCTATCTAGATAGATCTAGATATAGATGAGAAACAAATGGTGAACCTTGATTTGAATTTAAAAGGTGTTAAAGAAACAAAGGCTCTGAAAGCTTAATGTGAATTGCACATCTCAGAGAGAATAGGAGACATTCTGAACTGGGAAAACAGTAATCTTGATGCTACAACCAGATTAAAGGTCCCATTGCAGACATGAGAAGGTCTCAGAGCACTTTCCATGGCAGAAGGGTGGGAGGTAGGTGGTTCGTTAATCAATGTACGTGAAGTGCTTTGAGATCTTCACATGGAAGGAGACTTTAGAGAAAGGCAAAAGTGTAATAATTTAGTATCAATGAGAAACTGTCTATGAATTTTAGTCCCAGGTTCTAGGTTCTGTAAGAATAAAAATATTGGTTGTTTCACGCAATCTGCCACAAATCCAATAGAAATTCTTCTCTTTAGTGTTGGAACCCTATACCCACCCAGCCCCATGCATCCATTGCCTGAGTCAGAGGAAATGACACTAACCAGGCTGCTATCTCCTTGCTCAGGTGAGAAAAGGGTTGGTGTCTCATCTGGTGGATATGCAGAAATATCCAGGGATGGCCACCCAAAGGAGCAAGAGAAATGGGATTTACTCATCATTTTTTGGAGACAGGGTCGCTCCTCACAGCTGGGATCATTTGTCCTAATTTGATTCTCCATCGTTCCCAGGTTCATGCTTCTGACTTTGCATTGCCTTCTGTTTTGTTTCACCTGGGTACCTTCATGTGGATTGGGGATGTCATCAGTGGTCTGCTCCACACTTTGACTGAAGAACCTGTATCTGCTCATTTCCTCATGCCCGGGAGCTGAGCGCCTGAGAGCAACAGCCTCTTTTGTGAGATGCAGGGTGTCCAGAGAGCATCTGGGAGGAGGCAGGTGGTCTGGAAAAGAGACAGCTGTATTGTCCCATACACAGAAACACCCATTAGGTGAGCAGAAGAGAATGTGGGGAAGTGAATTCCCAACATGTTGGCATAAACCAGATTCCATCTCATTGTCCAGCATCTCACCTCTCCCTGCCAGGAAAACACCCTGTGGCAGATAAATTCCAACATAGGTCACACTCTGTGGCAACAACATGGGGATAATAAGAGGATGCTGGTGATGGCCAAGGTTTATTGGAGGTGATGTCATTTTAATGAGGTTTAATACTGAGGCCATGAAGGACTGTAACTATTATAGATATCCTGGCACTTTCACCAATAACTGAGCATCCCAGGTCCCGGCTTGGTGAAACCTTTTACCTTTACCCTGTGTGTGAGATTCTCCTTAAGCTCCTATCTATTTTTAATGTTGCTAAGCAGCTGTTAGATGTCTATCACATCCCACCTCAGAGGTTCGTTGTGTTGATACTGAACCCAGTGTACACAGCATCTGACATGTGAGTCCTTTACGGTCCACTGGGATGAGAGATAAGATGGAGATCTGTACAGGAAACACATTCCCAGACTTTCCACTTTGGGTTGAGAATCAAGAGGAGAAATTTCATTGCAAATAGGATAGTTTGTTTTGGGAATTTCCCATGACATGAGAATGGGAGGTGCAAAATGAGCGGGCCAACTGGTAAGTCTGTTACCTTCATTGTTCCAGCAGCAGTTGGAGATCAAGAAGATGATGCTGATGATGGTGAAGAAAGACACAGTCACCACAAGTTCCTGAAGCCAAAAACTCATTTGAACTGTGTAGAGAGGAGAATATCTGGTGAAGTATCAAGTACCACAGGATTTGTTTGGGACAGCTGGAGATACGAACATCTCCTCTCAACAGAATATCTGGCCTTTAATCAATATTTCTCTTGCCATCATTCTATCTAGAGTCCTTCTTTCACTCTCTGTGCATGGATGTCTCTGTAGTGGTCTCTATATCTCACAGGTTGCTATGAGGACCCTTCTGTCCTGTGGGATGGGGAAGTTTGGGGAATATGTTACTCTTGGGTATGTGTGAGGGGCATTCAAAGTGATGGAGAATCTCACCTGTCACCTCGACATTGACAACCTCACTCCTGGGGGACAGAATCCACCACCCTCTCACATCCTCCTCATACTCACAGGTATATCCCCCAGCGCACTTTGGAGTTGTTTGTGGGATATGGAGCATAGACCAGTTGGAAAGGTGACCACCAGTGTCCACAGTGCTACACTCCCCACAGCTGTGCTCTGACTCTGCTGCCCTGGGGATTATCTCAATGCCATCCTTGTAGAAATGACACCTCCAATGGACAGCACTCCCAGGGACCACACAGAAGAGAAGGACAGCACCTCCTTCTTTCACCACTCCCAATGGGGGATCAATGTTCAGTGTTGACTGGGGAAGGGGATCTGAGAGGGGAGCAGGGAAGGTAAAATATTAGTATGTGTCATCTGGGGGCAATGGTCTGAATGAAACTTTATTTTTGTTCTTTCTCCAATTTTTCTTTCTTTACCAGAGGACCCTGACAGACTTTATTGAATGACATATTAGACCCTGGTGGATGGAGGACCAGCTACTCTGACAGAATTCTGGGAGTTAGTATCTGTTTCTTTCAAAGGGAGGGGCTGCCTGAAACCCCAAGACCTAAGAAATGTTAATAACCAGAAACGCAGTCTCTATTCATAATGACTGTCTTTCACCCTTCCCTCTGGTAAATGCCCCAGGGTGAAAATCTGGCCTATTTAAGTCAAAGGGAATTTTTAATTCCATGGGGCCAGGATTTCACCCCTAGTGTCTAGTGTTGTGGAAAAGACCACCACCTATTCAATTTTGGTCAGACAGGCCGAGGCACCTTTATTGATAAACAAGAGTACAAGTATGCATACAGGGAGAGACAGAAATTCCATGCAAGGAAAAACCTACTCTGCCCCTTACAATATTTACCAAGCTTATAAAGGCTAAAACCGCAAAACATCATATGGATTACACAAGTTATTTGCTTATTTTTGGTAGTTAATATTGCTGTAACCCTTCTGCCCCTCTAGTTGGCAGCAACAAGGGCTGGGTTCAGTATCCAGGGGTTCCGTTTCAGTAACACAATGCGTAACCGGCTCGAGCCCCCACCCAGTGACCTGGGACACTCACATACCACACCCCCCTGGGCGCCTCTAGGAGGCAATACTTCCCCTCTCGCAAGCACAGAGTCTGAGTGTAGCACAATCTTTTTTAATAAAAGAAGGAATCAATGCGGCATCCCATTGGAGAAACACCACAAACAGGGTTATAACACAAACCATAAACAAAAACCCACCTCCAAGTACGTTTGGCACTGTCCTTTTTCCGCTTAGGGTTTTAAGTCCAATCACCCCCAAAGTCCAACAACCCAAAAGTCTCTGGTCAATGCCACCCCAGAGTTCGAGAGTCTATCTGTAGAGGTCCCTCCCCCCAGCCTGGGTAGAAAGGGGCACCTTACGTGGTCCAGGGCCAACTGCCCTGCCTCTCCGTGGGTTCTGCTTCCGCCTTCTCCACGAACTGCTCCGCTTTACCAGCTGCTCCACTCTGCTCCTCCAGCCATCCTCAGGAACTGCTCTGCTCCACCAGCTGCTCTGCTCCATGAGCTGCTCTGCAAAACTGCTCGGCTCCGCTCACTCTGTGGGCCGCTCCACCCGTCCCACAGCTACTCCGCTCTGCCAGCCGCTCTGCTGCCACCAGCTGTCCCGTGATCCGCTCCAGCCGTCCCCGCAACTGCTCCACTGCGCCAGCTGCTCTGTTCCACAGCATATCTTCAGGCTCCCCCACTAGTTAGCACAGTACTCAGTGCTCTCAGCTCAGTCATTTCAGCTTTTTTGTGATTTCAACTCTTAGTGATCTCAGCTCTTAGTGGCGGAGCCCCAGTGCTAGTGCACCATTAGCCCAAAGTGAGTTCAGCTCAGTCACCTGTATTTAGATTCTTGAGGGAATAAAAAATCAACTCTGACATTCCACAGTGGAGAGAGGAGGGGGTGCAACTGGTGCTTCTGGCTCCACAAGGAGACTGCACCACCAGGCACAGATACCTGTCCCCAGCCTCTCTATTTCACTGGGTTTTGGAACCCATGTCCCTTGTCTAGCAAGTACCACCCAACTGAGGGTGAGTCATTTGTCACCAAGCAGTCTCACCGCTCAGCAGTCTGGGATAGGGTAGGCGTGCCTATGCAAATACACTCTCTGAAATTCTTTCCACCAGATGTCAGGGTAGAGCTTATCCTGACTCTGCTTACATCGCAGATCAGCAGGTTATTTACTGTAAATTCAGCTTGGGGTATTTCCAGTTAGGGGCTTTTGCAATTACATTGTCTTATGACTTTTTGATTGCGAATACATATTGCACAAGCTATTAGCATATTGCATAGGTCACACATTTCGGCAGTGATTAAGCTGGTCACTTGATAATGCCACCTGGCAATTTTCTATAAGCAAGTAGTTTTATTATGCTATATTTTGCTTAAAGCCAGACTGGCAAGAAAAGACCCCTGGTCCCTCCCTGCTTAATTCCTCTTTTGTCAGTGTTTCATACTCATATTTCTTAATACTTGGTTTCCTCTCCACCCAGTGCGCTAGACATTACTGATAAACAAGTTAGGCCTGGATATATGGGCCTATAAACCAATACAGCTAAAAGTATTTATAATTATTACAATATTGTATATTAAAATCACAGAAGCTTATATCAATGTTGGGGATCTGCAGCCAGGACTGATTTGCCTTATTATTTCAACCAGGGTCCCGCTGCAGTATCCATGGCAGTGACAGCAAATTCTTAGGCATTGGTTAAACAAGATTTTAGGAAGACAAAAGTTTGCAAGTATTTAATTATATTTGAACCGTAGATGCTCATATTACTGTTGGGGACCTACCACTAGGGTACTTGATCGTACATGGTCTTCAATCAGAACCCTAGGGCAGGATCCACACCAGTGACAGGAAGATTCTAAAGGCAGTGGCTTTAACAAGGGCAGACAGCTACAAATATTCAGTTATATATCAGGACCACAGATGTCTGTATTACTGTTGGTAACCCGTCACAAGAATACTGTTTGTGCATTGTTTTCCGACCAGAACCCTAGGGTGGGGTCCCCACCAGCAACAGTAAACTTTTAGAGGCAGTGGCCACAGATGGCCTGAGTTGGCTGGCACTAAAGCTACATATAAAGGGTGAGGGGTTATGATTCCTTTCATTCCCTCCTTTTAATGCCTTTCAATGGCATTAAATTTTAGACATCGGTATGTAATAAGTTGAGATCCTCCGTGTGTAAGTGTTGACTATTAAAGTAAGGGGGGTTATTATTTCTATCTCTATAGAGTGGTGAAACCAAAGCAAGCGATTGTGGTGAGGTGCGGGGGATGGACCTTGGGCATTGACAATATCTTTTATAGATGCAGGAACAAAGACAAATTGAAAACAGCATTCCTCCCCCAATTAGGCCCCATACAAGCTTTTTGTCCCCCAGGGGTGGTTTGAAGACCTTTGTAAGTTGGCAGAGGACATCTGTATCCACACAGAGAGTGGTGAGTCTATGAGCAGTCTGAAAGGCATTAAGTTCGGCTTGGTACATATTTTTGAGGATATGGACCTGTTTTTGCATTTGGGATATTTGTTGAATTTCTGGTAAAAGAGACAGTAATGAATGAAAGCAATCGGGTACTATAGATGTCCAATTAAAGGGAATCTGGAATTGTACGGAAACCTGATATGATATATCTGTGGGCCAATATATGGCGTGAGTGCCTGAGGATGTGACTAGATTAAAAGCCACATCACGCAAATTCAAGGAATTAACAGAGACACAACTATTACTTACCTGAATGAGGGTATGGTTGGAGGGGGTTGTTATACGCCCAGCACCCTCCCAACACACATGCTGATGCACTGTGACAATTTCGCCGGGCTTAAGTTTTCGCATACATTGGAACTGGGGAGGTTCTAAAGGCCAATATGTCCACAGATTACCTTGTCCTATGCAGAAGTCGGGTGTAATGGCCGGGGCACTGACCAGGAAGCGGTTAGGGCCGTGGGGGGGGGGTTTATTTCCCACACCTCTTGGTGGATCACCCAGTCCCACAAACAACCTGCCCAAGGGCTAGGGAGGATGCGGTAAGTGGGGGCCCACACCCCTTTCACAGGACCATAAGCCTGGAAGGAGCACTGGGACCGAATGCATCGCCACCCTGAAAACATCCAAGTATACCTCCATGGCCACAAATTGGGCGGCATGCCAGAAGCGTTTGTAAGGGCATTGGGCCAAGTTTGGTGTTTAAGGTCCTCTTGGATGGAGGCCAACACTACATTAAGGTAGTCCTGCACTTCCGAGCAGGCATGGTCCCACTGCAATGCCTTTCCTGCTCCCACAGTTTGCTGGACCATGTGCTTGAGCACCTCTTGGGTGATAGCAGAAAGGGTGGACACCACATGTAGCTCACCCGCTCCTGTTTGTACCTCGGTCACTTGTGCCCCCGAAATTAAGCCCGCTGCTTGTTCCAACTGGCCTAATCTACCCTCGTGTTGCTGGGTCTTACAAATGTTCCAAGCGGAGGCAGCACTACTGGCCCCCAGCCATAGGGTGTCAGTTATACCTCTAGTTTTCCTGGACTGGCTCCACACCCTTTGCTGCAACAATCTGATGGCTGCCCCTGGGGAACAATTAGGGTAAATGGCAGCAATTTGGAAGTGGGTTAAGGGAAGGGTAAACTTAATGGTTCCCAAAGTGGCATTTAAGATAGTCCATTTAAATCTGATTAATGCGGATTTTTCTGCAGGTTCATACCACAGCTGCTGGTCATACACTTGAATGTTTTCTTTTGATAGGGAGACATTGGGAGTGTGACTAGGGGTATATTGAATTAAGGTGCAAGTTATATTTTCGGTAAGGGGAAGTTCCTCCTCACAGCTAAAGACAATAGTAGAGAAGTAGACTCTTTGCTTGTAGACCATAGTCCTGGTTACCCGGGTGACTAAGAAACAGGAAAAACCCTGCATATCATGGGCAGAACAAAGACCTGGGATTAACATAGAGTCCACATTATCACGCCAGTTATCGACAAGGTAAATGATGTTGCGGGGATACGAATTATTGCATTTGGGCTGTAAAGTTATGTTAACAAAAGAAATATATACCGTGTCAGATGTTTCCCATTCCACCACTCGTTCATAAAGGAGATTCTGGTAGAAGAAAAATAACTTGAGAGCACAGTAGGAAAACAAATTACCGGAGGGGGATGGTCTGGGCCACTGCAAAATAGTTGAGGTTTCACCCTTTGTAAAATCAAACTGAGGGCGTGGTTTGCTACGGGCATTGTTTAGGGTGGGTGGGGAAAGGGTAGGCCAGGGAGGAGGAGGGGTGACATGGGAGGAGTTGGGCTTAACTAACAATTCAGGGATGGTTTGACATGGCCAGGGGACTTGACCTGGCTTACAGGCACCGGTTGAAGGACTAAAACCCAATATCCATTCTATCCCACAGGACCAAGCCTGCTTACCACAAGTTCCCCCTTGGTACCACATTATGTACCGCCTTTTATACCATGGCCAATTTTTAACATCCTCAATGGTAAGAGGTTTCTTTTTTCCCATTACTGACCGGATGGTTCTTTTGTCGCTTGGGGCCAGGGGAAGATTTAAGCCCTCCTTTGACCATGTTCTAGTTGATTGCCATGTTTTGGTAGCAAAGGCAGTATCAGGTTTGTGATAGAAATGCAAAAGAATCCAAAGAGTCAGGTTCAGAGCCAATACCAGGGCTATAAGTGCAGCCATAAGCCAAAGGATCCATTTTAGTTGCCGGTACCTCATGTCCGTTCGCATTATTACAAGTCTTTGTGCAGTCCTTGGAAAAGTTGTGTGGGATGCGTGGGCCAACTTTCTGATTTTAGCCCTCGGAGAGGTCATTATAATGGCAAAGCGGCAGAGTTTACAACCTGGATTACCTCAGTCTATTTTCCGAGTCCTCAGGTTATACTTGGGTTTTTGTTTAGGTGTGTCTGGTAGTGTGGTAGGCTGGGGAGGTGCTCCTGTTGGTCGGGCTTGATCTGTTGGGACACCAGAAACACTGACAGAGTCCAAAGGCGGTGAGACCTTCTTGCAGTGTGAGGCGTGGATCCAATTGGGAAGTCCCTGGCACTTTACTGGAGTATGCATAGTCAGCAACACCTGGTACGGACCCTTCCACCGGGGTTCCAGGGACGACTTGCGCTGAAAGAGTTTACAGCAGACCCAGTCTCCAGGCTGCAACGGATGGCACGCAGTCTCCGCAGGATCCGGCAGGGCACTTTGTACCTGTGAATGAGCACACCTGATATGACAAATTAGTGTCCTACAATATGTTAGTACTGTATCATCATTTAACTGTAAATCAGTTTGGCTGGGGAGCAGAGGTGGGGAAACAGGCATTCTCATGGGCCGTGCCATGAGAATCTCATGTGGAGACAAGCTGTGTTTTCTCCTAGGGGTATTTCTCATTTGCATTAACACCAGGGGCAGGGCATCCGGCCATTTAAGGTCTGTCTCAGCGCACAGTTTGGCCAGTTTGTTTTTTAGATCCCCATTTTTTCGTTCCACTGCTCCCGCACTCTGAGGACGGTGGGCGCAATGTAGATGTTGCTCAATGTTGAGTGCCTTACAAACCTGCTTCATGACTTGCCCCGTGAAATGGGTGCCTCTATCACTATTTATTGAGGCGGGAAGCCCAAAGCAGGGAATGAAATCCCTTAATAGTTTCTTTGCAACCGTTATTGCATCTGCTTTAGCACAAGGATAGGCTTCCACTCAGCCTGAAAATATACAGACACAAACCAAGACATACTCGTATGAACAGCATTTTGGCAGACTGATAAAATCGATTTGAATATTTACAAAGGAACCCCATGGTGGAGGGTGCGCTGCCAGAGTGGTACGCACCGTTTGCCCACTATTATGAACCATACAGATTGGGCAAGAGCGACAGTATTGTTGGGCCACACTCGAAAATCTTGGAGCAAACCAAAATTGGGCCACAGAAGCAATCATTCCCTCCTTGCGGACATGGGCCAATCCATGGGCCACATGGGCCAGGTAAGGAAGCAGGGCCAGGGGCGCAATCACGCGACCATCTGGGGCGCGCCACAAGGCATCGTCTGGATGCGGAAAGCAATTGCACTGTTCCTAGCTCTGTTTCTCCTCCTCAGATGCCGACTCCTGCATTTCCACAAGGTCTGACAGAGAGGCGGCTGCTGAGGGATGCTGGAGCACACAGAGAGGAACCACTTCAAAGGGGGCTGGGGACCCAGAAAGAGCAGCCTGTCTGGCAGCAGCATCTGCCAGGGCATTTCCGTGCGTAACGTCATCACAGGGAGTTTGATGAGCCAGACATTTCACAACAGCAATGGCTGAGGGTAGCTGAAGAGCAGATAATAAAACACTAACATATGAAACATTGCCAATGGGTGTCCCGCTAGAAGTAAGGAAACCCCTATATTTCCATAGCTGCCCATAATCATGCACGTTAGCTGCCCATAATCATGCACGACCCCGAAGGCATACCTAGAGTCAGTATAAATATTAACAGAAGTTCCGGTTGCCAAATGGCAGGCTCTAGTAAGAGCGACTAACTCCACCACCTGGGCGGACCTAGCTGGTGGAAGGGAGAAGGCTTCTAAAATGCCATGCAGATCGCACACAGCATAGCCTGCTACAAGTTGGCCAGACGAATTTTGGAGGCAAGATCCATCAACAAAGAGGATTAATTCAGGGTTCTGTAGAGGAACATCTTGCAAATCAAGTCTAGGGGCAGAAAGTTCAGCAGTTACAGAGAGACAATCATGCAGTTGGCCATCCTTTGTTGTAGGCAAGAGGGAGGCGAGATTCAGTACGGAACACCTAGTTAAAGTAACATTAGGAGCATTCAAGAGGAGCATTTCATATTTAGTAAGTCGGGAATTTGAGAGATGCTGAGTTTTACCCTTTGTAAGGAAGGCAGTGACAGCATGGGGAACTGCCACATCTAAAGGGTTTCCTAACACCAGAGAGGCGGAAGCTTCCACAAGCATTGCAGCAGCAGCTATCGATCTGAGGCTTGGGGGTAGACCCACAGCCATGGGATCCAGCATGGAGCTAAAATAAGCTACGGGTCTATGCTTATCTCCATGCAGCTGTGTAAGGACCCCTTGAGCCGTACCCTCCCTTTCATGACAATAGAGGGTAAAAGGTTTTTTGTAATCGGGGAGGCCCAGAATGGGAGCCTGGGCCAAGGCACTTTTGACCTGAAGAAATGCTTTTTCTGCACTGCTAGTCCAGGGAATGGGATCAGGGCTTTTATTCTGGGTCAAATTTTGTAAGGGGCGAAAAAGGGAAGCATAACCTGAAATCCACTGCCGGCAATAGCCAGCCATCCCAAGGAATCCTTGCAATTGCTTTTTGGTGATAGGTCTGGGCACTTTGAGGATAGCCTGGATGCGTGAGGATGACAAGCCTCACTTGCCTGCCGAGATATCATGTCCAAGATAGTGAACTGCGGAAGAGCAAAGTTGTAATTTAGCTTTTGATACTTTATGACCCTTTTTGGCTAAGGCTTGGAGCAAAATCAGCGTGTCAGTTTTTGAAGCTTTTAAAGAATTAGATGCTAGTAACAGGTCATCTACATACTGGATTAGGATGGAACCCATTGGGAACCGAATGTCGTCCAGATCTTGTTTTAAGATTTGAGAGAAAATAGTAGGAGACTCAGTATAGCCTTGCGGTAGCTGGGTCCAGGTATACTGGGACCCCTGATAAGAAAAGGCAAATAAATACTGACTATTTTCATGGATTGGAATAGAGAAGAAAGCAGAGCACAAATCAATTACAGAAAAATACTGAGCAGTGGGGGGAATGCAGGAGAGAATTGTAGCAGGATTTGGGACCTCAAGGAAGGTGGGAAGTACCGCAGCATTTATAGCTCAAAGGTCTTGGACAAACCGCCAAGTTGGCTTGCCAGATTTATGCACAGGCAGAATCGGGGAGTTACATTTACTAACAGTGGGCACAATGACTCCTTGTTCAAGCAGGGCCGTAATTACAGGACGGATTCCATCCTCGGCTTGCTTAGACAATGGATACTGTCGAATTCTGGGAAGAGGCTTTGCTGGGTTCAAACGAATTTCAACCGGCTGGGCAGAGCCAATACACCCAACCTGGTTGGCATGCTCAGCCCATAGTGTGGGGGAGACCTTGGCCAACAGTTCCTGTTGCAACAAGGGAGCACTGGAGTCGGTGTCCCCCACAGGTGCTGGCTCCTCTTGTAATTTCAGTTTTTCTGAAAAAAAATCTTTTTGATAATGTTGAAAAAGTTTTATTCTAATATTTTTTGGAGTAGAACATTTTGTTTTTCCATTTTAAAAGAACTTTTTGTTTCAAAATTTCTTTTATAACACACACACACACATATGTATATATGTGTATATATATATATATGTGCGTGTGTGTGTCAAAATCAAAACAAAATGTTTCAGTTTACTAAAAACAAAATATTTTGATTGATCCACATTTTTTTTGACAAATTGCTTCAGAGGAAATTTTAGTGTTTGTTCCAATTCAGAACAAGAGCAGATTTTGAATCACTGAATTTCCCTCAAAATGGAAATTCTGGTTCCCACACAGCTTTAATTCATCCATCCACAATACCATTATTCTAGCTGTAGCCTTCATTCTTCCTCCAAGGTACTTAGAAAGCTCCTTTCTCTGGAATATCTAAATGCCTATGTCTTCCACCTCTCCCACCTGCCCCCATTGCACTGACCTGTTTACAGCTAAGTGACTGGAGTTTATCTCACTGACTGCAAAAGGAAGATTTACACAGGACACCAAATTAAACAGAAGGGAAAATGGAGACTCACCTGTCACTGTTACCCAGATGGGGTTGCTCTCTTTACATGGGATCTCTCTACTGGATTGCTGTATCCCGTAAATGCATGTGTAGGTTCCAGCATCTGCCATACTCAATGCAGGCAACTGAAGTAATTGGGTGTGACTGAATGGAGATGACAGGGCCCATGTAGAGTCTAGTCTCTGCCCTTCCCCATGAACTCTCATTGCAGACACTGTGTCTCCCTCGGGAGCAGAACATGTCAGAGCGACAGGTTCTCCAGCTACGTAGACAGGACACTCAGGAGCCAGGGTGAGAGAGGGGGATGCTAGAGGGGTAGAACACAGAAAGAGAGGAAGTGCTCATTACTTGCCCAAGGAGGGGGTAGGGGGTGGTGAGGACTTTTTTTTCCAAGTGGAGTCACGCTTGCTGACTGAATAGAAGGGAATATCAGCGAACGTGTTCATGATCCATGGAAACAAACTTCTTTCAATCTCACTGCCCAGTGCTGTAGGCCAAACTGCCATGCAATCCAATACAAACTCATATGACTGGTTAAAAAATTTTTCGCAAGGGAAATTGTCCATTTTTCAGTGAAAAATCAAGAACTGAACATTTCAGGGCGGGTGGGTGCAGGGGGGGATGTGAAAATATTTGGCCGATAAATACATAAAAATCTGAAAAGTTCTGAAATGCTTCAGAGGGAGAGGAAAATAAAAAAAATAAAATAAAAATAAATAAACCCATGACCTTGGACATTATTCATTTTAACGCACTCAGTGGCAAAAGGGAAAAGAGAGGGAATGAGCAGAAAAGACACAAATACAAAATATGTGAAATTTTGAATTATTTTCAAAACAGAAGTGATAAACATTTTTAAAAAATGTTTTTTTTCTATTTCAAACAGTGAGCAATTGAAATAAATTTTAAATTTCAAAATTGTTCATTCAATTGTTTGCCCATTTTCCAGTCAGCACTACTCTGGAGTATGGTAGATACTAATTTTATTTGTTTATTATTTATACTGTGGTAGCACCTAAGTGCTCCAGGCACAGACCAGGGCCCCACAGTGCTAAGTGCTGTACAAACACAGAATAAAAAGATGTTTCCTGCCCCAAACAGGTTACAATCTAATTATAAGACAAAGAAACAGCAGGTGAATATGGAAAGACAGATAAATAGCTTGCAGGTTGATCCCTAGGGTTCAATCCGGCCTCTCTCTGAATCTTCCTGTGATGGTACCTCCCGTAAGGCTTTATGAAAATATGCTCATGAATGTATATGTGTAACATAACTAGAATGTGTTTTATGCTACAGATCCCATGTAACATATATCTGTAAAGGTTATAATCCACTGAATGTATTAATCCTATTTGTATGCATGTATCATTTTTGTATTCAAAGTTTTGAATGTTGGCTGTATATTGGCTTGATTTCTAAGTAACCTTAGTAGAGCATTTGGTCAGTTCCTGGAGAAAGGGATGATGAAATTAAGTACCTAATAATAAAATTAAAAAAAACACATAAAGGACAATGAATTTTGGAGTGCTCCAATCCACACAAGAATTCTACTTGAGGACGTTCAAGGTAGCATATGACTCATGGCTGCTACCTGGTAAGAAACTGTGAATCATGCATGGATATGTGACTTGCCCAGGTGACTCCTGAACTCCATCTTGGAGTTGGACTTTGCATAGGAGAGACGAGGGAGTTTCCACCCACAAGAGAAAGTCCATTTAAGCTGATGGGAGCAGGGACAGCTCCACAGTTTTTGTCGCCCCAAGCAGCACGCCGAATTGCTACCACGGGCGGCGGGGGCAGTCTGTGTGCCCTTAGGGCGACAGGCGCGTTTCCGCAGAGGTGGCAATTCAGCAGCAGCTTCTATGTTTAGCTGAAGCCTCCCGGGACAGCTAAACATAGAAGATATCACCGAATTGCCCTCACCATGGAAATGAGCCTGCCGCCCTAACGGTGCACAGACTGCCCCCGCTGTCTGTGGCAGCATTTCAGAGCGCTGCTTGGGGGCAAAACAACAGGGACTGCTGCCCCTTGTAGAATGTCGCCCCAAGCACCAGCTTGGAATGCTGGTGCTTGGAGCTGTCCCTGGATGGGAGACCCCTCCATTTTGTCTTCAGCTGGCTAAGGAGAGAGCCTCTCCACCCCTAAAGATACCTGAAAGAAACTGGAACAAAAGACAATAACTACAAGGGGATGTGAGTGATTGCTGGACCTGGACTAGAAGAAAGTTAGTCTGTAAAAGGAAGCTTACTGGAAATGGTGAGATTTTATCTGTACTCAATGGTATTCAGTAATATTAGGCATAGATATACGTGGTTTATTTTATTTCACTTGGTAATTCACTTAGTTCTGTCTGTTACTACTTGAAACCACTTAAATCCCACTTTCTGTATTTAATAAAATCACTTTTTACTTGTCAATTTACCCAGCGCACGTATTAATACCTGGGGGATGGGGGGCAAACAGCTGTGCATATCTTTCTATCAGTGTTATAGAGGGTGAACAATTTATAAGTTTACCCTGTATAAGTTTTTTACAGGGTAAAATGGATTTATTTGTGTTTAGACCCCATTGGGAGTTGGGCATCTGATTGTTAAAGACAAGTACACTTCTGTAAGCTGTTTTCAGTTAAGTCTGCAGCTTTGGGGCACTTAGATCAGACCCTGGGTCTGTGTTGGAGCAGACGGGTGTGTCTGGCTCAGCAAGACAGAGTGCTGGATTCCCAGGCTGGCAGAGGCAAAGCGGGGGCAGAAGTAGTCTTGGCAGAGAACTTGGCAGTTCCTAACGGGGTTTCTGTGATCCAACCTGTCACACTTCCCATGTAGGAAATTTCATGGCTGCTTCCAAAAGGGCATTCCGTTTTACTCAGTAACTCTCAATTTCACATCAGTCTCAGAGTTTGTGGTGAGTTACACTCCAGGGAGGTTGGAAACAGAGAAGGTAGAACTGGTTAGAACACAGCAAACCATGTTCTAGTAGGGGACAAAGGAGAAGTGATTTTATGTACTTATTTGCCGTTCATACCTTGGATCTCCCCATTCTTCATTCAAGGCATGTATCCTCTTCAACACTACATTTTAATTGGCCTGAAGAGGTTAACTGTTAGGTCTTAACAGAAGATAGTTGTGAGAAGAGAATTATTCACATAAACCACATTTTCTCTACTACTGTTGTCATAAACAGATAGCTAAGGGTTAATGTCTCTTTCACCTGAAGCACCTGACCAGAGGACCAATCAGGAAACCGGATTTTTTCAACTTTGGGTGGAGGGAATTGAGTGTTATTGTCTTTGTTTTCTGGCTGCCTGCTTGCTCTGAGCTTTGGAGAAGTAGTTCTACTTTCTAGTCTTCTGTTTCTAAGTGTAAGGACAAAGAGATCAGATAGTAAGTTCTATGGTTTTCTTTTCTTTGGTATTTGCATGAATATAAGTGCTGGAGTGCTTTGATTTGTATTCTTTTTGAATAAGGCTGTTTATTCAATATTCTTTTAAGCAATTAGCCCTGTATTGTATCATCTTAATACAGAGAGAACATTTGTATTTTTTCTTTCTTTTTTATATAAAGCTTTCTTTTAAGACCTGTTGGAGTTTTTCTTTACTTCAGGGAAATTGAGTCTGTACTCACCAGGGAATTGGTGGGAGGAAGGAATCAGGGGAGATCTGTGTGTTGGATTGCTAGCCTGATTTTTGCATTCCCTCTGGGGGAATAGGAAAGTACTTTTTGTTTCCAGGATTGGGAACAGAGAGGGAGATTCACTCTGTTTGGATTCACAGAGCTTGTGTCTGTGTATCTCTCCAGGAGCACCTGGAGGGGGGAAGGGAAAAAGGATTATTTCCCTTTGTTGTGAGACTCAAGGGATTTGGGTCTTGGGGTCCCCAGGGAAGGTTTTTCAGAGGGACCAGAGTGCCCCAAAACACTCTAATTTTTTGGGTGGTGGCAGCAGGTACCAGGTCCAAGCTGGTAACTAAGCTTGGAGGTTTTCATGCTAACCCCCATATTTTGGACGCTAAGGTCCAAATCTGGGACTAAGGTTATTACATGAGTAGCAGCGGTGGGATATAGATAGAATCCAGAAGCCAGTAGGAATATTATATTTTTCTTTTCTCTGCTAAGGGCTTTTTAGCAGAGAGAAACAGTTTGGTTTTAAAAGGGAACCAGAGAGAATTTTTTTTTCTGCTCTATCTCGCAGTTTGTGGCTTGCATGTTAAGCAGAAGTCGTTAAGGACTATTAACAGTCTTTTGTCACACAATAGCACTCCCATTAGGAGTCAAGTACCAGCACTTATAGGCATGCAAATAAAGTGGTTTTTCTGGTTTCCCTTCATTGAACATTAGCTAGAGAGAGAAAAAGAAAAAAAACACTGTTGCTAGGCAGACTTCAGGAGGCAACAGAGAACCTGCAGTTCAGAAGATAAACACCGGAGGGCACCCCAACACAAGAAAACAGGAACCATGTCTACCAAGACAAAAATGGTGGCCGAAGAACAAAGCAAAGAAGCTGAACACAGGCGACAACTGGAAAAAAGACAAAAAGAGGTGGAGCTGAAAGAAAAGGAAGAAAGCATCAAACTGGCAGCCTACCAAAGAGAACAGGCAGCCAAAGAGGCAGCACACAAAAGAAAACTAGAAGAAGAAGAGGTGGCCCACCGAAGGAAACAAGCAGAAGACGAGGCAGCCCACAGAAGACAGATAGAACTCCAGAGGGAAGCCCACCAACAGGCCATGGAATTAGAAAAGGCTAAGCAACAGACTCCAGCCAACCCTAACAACCCGGCGCCAATTATTGCTCCACAGCACAGGAAATTTCCCACCTACAAGGCAGGTGATGACACCGAGGCCTTCTTGGAAAATTTTGAAAGAGCCTGTCTTGGGTACAGCATTCCCGAAGACCAGTACATGGTAGAATTGAGGTCACAGCTCAGTGGACCTTTAGCAGAGGTGGCAGCTGAAATGCCTAAGCACCAAATGAATGACTATAAACTTTTTCTAACCAAGGCCAGATACAGGATGGGGATAACCCCAGATCATGCCCGTCGGCGCTTCAGAACCCAAAAGTGGAAACCAGAGGTGTCATTTCCCAAACACGCCTACTACATTGCAAAAAACTATGAGGCCTGGCTAACAGGAAACAACATTCAAACCTTGGAAGAACTGAACCTCCTCATACAAATGGAGCAGTTCTTGGATGGTGTTCCTGAAGACATCACGCGGTACATACAAGATGGAAACCCCAAGAATATCGCTGAGGCGGGGGAGATTGGAGCCAAATGGATGGAACTGGCAGAAAGCAAGAAAGCTACTGTCAAGGGGAACGATTACCCCAGGGGGCACACAGACCATAAACCCTACAACCGAGGACAGCCAAAGACCCCACATACCACCCAAGTAAAGCCACAGATACCCTACCCTTCAACCTCACCAGTTTCCAGTAACTCACCTCGGCCCAGTGACCCATCAGATGGAAGATGCTTTAAGTGTAATGAACTGGGACATATCAAGGCCAAGTGTCCCAAGAACACCATGCGAGTGCAATTCATTACACCACCATCACACCAAAGATCCCCGGGCCCGGATGCCTCTCAAATACCCTTGGAGCGAAGGGAAAATTTGAGAGTAGGCGGAAAGAAGGTTACTGCGTGGAGAGACACGGGGGCACAAGTGTCAGCTATCCACCAATCCTTCGTTGACCCCAAATTCATCAACCCAAAGGCCAAAGTTACAATTTACCCCTTCATGTCACAAGCTGTAGACTTGCCTACAGCTCAACTGCCTGTCCAGTACAAAGGCTGGTCAGGAATGTGGACTTTTGCAGTCTATGACAATTATCCTATCCCCATGCTACTGGGGGAAGACTTGGCCAACCAGGTGAGGCGGGCCAAGAGAGTGGGAATGGTTACACGTAGCCAAACCAGGCAAGCTTCCAGACCCATTCCTGTTCCTGAGCCGTCCACAGAGGCCCCGTCTGTGTTACCAGAGACCCAGACAGAGGTAGTGGACCCGGATTCCATGCCTACCACTGAAACAGCCACAGCATCTCCAGTCCCAGGCCCGGAACTGGAACAACAACCAGCACCAGCAAGTGCAACTACATCTTCAAACTCAACGCCAGAGGGCGCCAGCGAGCCAAAACTGGCAGAAGCAACAGACAGCCATACCCAAAAGGCTCAGCCAGAGCCTGAAATACCCTCAGGTGCACCAGCGGAGAGGGGTTCACCAGCAACGGAAACAACCCCATCACCTACATCGCTTCCAGAGGGACCAAGCCCAAGTCCACAGTCTCAGGAAGAACTGGTGACCCCAGCCTCAAGGGAACAGTTCCAGACTGAGCAGGAAGCGGATGACAGCCTTCAGAAAGCTTGGGCGGCGGCACGGAGCACCCCACCGCCTCTCAGCTCTTCTAATCGATCCCGGTTTGTTATAGACCAAGGACTTTTATACAAGGAAATTCTTTCTGGTGGACACCGGGAAGAATGGCAGCCGCAAAAACAGTTGGTGGTTCCAACTAAGTACCGGGGGAAGCTCTTAAGCTTAGCCCATGATCATCCCAGTGGCCATGCTGGGGTGAACAGAACCAAAGACCGGTTGGGGAAGTCCTTCCACTGGGAGGGGATGGGCAAGGACGTTGCCAAGTATGTCCGGTCTTGTGAGGTATGCCAAAGAGTGGGAAAGCCTCAAGACCAGGTCAAGGCCCCTCTCCAGCCACTCCCCATAATTGAGGTCCCATTTCAGCGAGTAGCTGTGGATATTCTGGGCCCTTTCCCAAAAAAGACGCCCAGAGGAAAGCAGTACGTACTGACTTTAGTGGACTTTGCTACCCGATGGCCGGAAGCAGTAGCTCTAGGCAACACCAGGGCTAACACTGTGTGCCTGGCCCTAACAGACATCTTTGCCAGGGTAGGTTGGCCCTCTGACATCCTTACAGATTCAGGGTCTAATTTCCTGGCAGGGACCATGGAAAAACTGTGGGAAACTCATGGGGTGAATCACTTGGTTGCCACCCCGTACCACCATCAAACCAATGGCCTGGTGGAAAGGTTCAATGGAACTTTGGGGGCCATGATACGAAAATTCATCAACAAATTCTCCAATAATTGGGACCTAGTGTTGCAGCAGTTGCTGTTTGCCTACCGGGCTGTACCACATCCCAGTTTAGGGTTTTCACCATTTGAACTTGTGTATGGTCACGAGGTTAAGGGGCCATTACAGTTGGTGAAGCAGCAATGGGAGGGGTTTACGCCTTCTCCAGGAACTAACATTCTGGACTTTGTAAGCAACCTACAAAGCACCCTCCGACACTCTTTAGCCCTTGCTAGAGAGAACCTAAAGGATGCTCAAGAAGAGCAAAAGGCCTGGTATGACAGACATGCCAGAGAACGTTCCTTCAAGGTAGGAGACCAGGTTATGGTCTTGAAGGCGCAACAGGCCCATAAGATGGAAGCATCATGGGAAGGGCCATTCACGGTCCAAGAGCGCCTGGGAGCTGTAAACTACCTCATAGCATTTCCCAATTCCTCCCTAAAGCCTAAAGTGTACCATGTTAATTCTCTCAAGCCTTTTTATTCCAGAGACTTACAGGTTTGTCAGTTTACAGTCCAGGGAGATGATGCTGAGTGGCCTGACGGTGTCTACTACGACGGGAAAAAAGACGGTGGCGTGGAAGAGGTGAACCTCTCAACCACCCTGGAACGTCTGCAGCGGCAACAAATCAAGGAGCTGTGCACTAGCTTCGCCCCATTATTCTCAGCCACCCCAGGACGGACTGAACGGGCATACCACTCCATTGATACAGGTAATGCTCACCCAATCAGAACCCCACCCTACCGAGTGTCTCCTCATGCCCAAGCTGCTATAGAACGGGAGATCCAGAACATGCTACAGATGGGTATAATCCGCTCATCTACCAGTGCATGGGCATCTCCAGTGGTTCTGGTACCCAAACCAGATGGGGAAATACGCTTTTGCGTGGACTACCGTAAGCTAAATGCTGTAACTCGTCCGGACAACTATCCAATGCCACGTACCGATGAGCTATTGGAAAAGTTGGGACGTGCCCAGTTCATCTCTACAATAGACTTAACCAAGGGGTACTGGCAAGTACCGCTAGATGAACCTGCCAAGGAGAGGTCAGCATTCGTCACCCATGCGGGGGTGTATGAATTCAATGTCCTTCCTTTCGGCCTTCGAAATGCACCCGCCACCTTCCAGAGGCTGGTAGATGGTCTACTAGCTGGACTGGGAGAATTTGCAGTTGCCTACATCGATGATGTGGCCATTTTTTTCAGACTCCTGGCCCGAACACCTACTACACCTGGAAAAGGTCTTTGAGCGCATCAGGCAGGCAGGACTAACTGTTAAGGCCAAAAAGTGTCAAATAGGCCAAAACAGAGTGACTTACCTGGGGCACCAGGTGGGTCGAGGAACTATAAACCCCCTACAGGCCAAGGTGGATGCTATCCAAAAGTGGCCTGTCCCAAGGTCAAAGAAACAGGTCCAATCCTTCTTAGGCTTGGCCGGATACTACAGGCGATTTGTACCACACTACAGCCAAATCGCTGCCCCACTGACCGACCTGACCAAAAAGACCCAGCCAAATGCAGTTAAGTGGACTGATGAGTGTCAAAAGGCCTTTACCCAACTTAAGGCAACGCTCATGTCTGATCCTGTGCTCAGGGCCCCGGATTTTGACAAGCCATTCCTAGTAACCACCGATGCATCTGAGCGTGGTATAGGAGCAGTGCTCATGCAGGAAGCAACAGATCACAACTTCCATCCTGTCGTGTTTCTCAGCAAGAAACTGTCTGAGAGGGAAAGTCACTGGTCAGTCAGTGAAAAGGAATGCTATGCCATTGTGTACGCCCTGGAAAAGCTACGCCCATATGTTTGGGGACGGCGGTTCCAACTACAAACTGACCATGCTGCACTAAAGTGGCTTCATACTGCCAAGGGGAACAACAAGAAACTTCTTCGTTGGAGTTTAGCTCTCCAAGATTTTGATTTTGAAATTCAACACATCACAGGAGCTTCTAATAAAGTTGCTGATGCACTCTCCCGTGAGAGTTTCCCATAATTCAGTAGTTAAAAAGTGTTCTTAAAATGTAGAAGTCTGTTAGTTATATACTTAGGAGTATATGTAAAGGTGTATGTGTTGTATTAATCTGTTTATTTTCAAGTTCTAGAAGGAAATCGCCGCCAGTGAGCTTCCCCACTGTCTGCAATTTGGGGGGCGTGTCATAAACAGATAGCTAAGGGTTAATGTCTCTTTCACCTGAAGCACCTGACCAGAGGACCAATCAGGAAACCGGATTTTTTCAACTTTGGGTGGAGGGAATTGAGTGTTTTTGTCTTTGTTTTCTGGCTGCCTGCTTGCTCTGAGCTTTGGAGAAGTAGTTCTACTTTCTAGTCTTCTGTTTCTAAGTGTAAGGACAAAGAGATCAGATAGTAAGTTCTATGGTTTTCTTTTCTTTGGTATTTGCATGAATATAAGTGCTGGAGTGCTTTGATTTGTATTCTTTTTGAATAAGGCTGTTTATTCAATATTCTTTTAAGCAATTAGCCCTGTATTGTATCATCTTAATACAGAGAGAACATTTGTATTTTTTCTTTCTTTTTATATAAAGCTTTCTTTTAAGACCTGTTGGAGTTTTTCTTTACTTCAGGGAAATTGAGTCTGTACTCACCAGGGAATTGGTGGGAGGAAGGAATCAGGGGAGATCTGTGTGTTGGATTGCTAGCCTGATTTTTGCATTCCCTCTGGGGGAATAGGAAAGTACTTTTTGTTTCCAGGATTGGGAACAGAGAGGGAGATTCACTCTGTTTGGATTCACAGAGCTTGTGTCTGTGTATCTCTCCAGGAGCACCTGGAGGGGGGAAGGGAAAAAGGATTATTTCCCTTTGTTGTGAGACTCAAGGGATTTGGGTCTTGGGGTCCCCAGGGAAGGTTTTTCAGAGGGACCAGAGTGCCCCAAAACACTCTAATTTTTTGGGTGGTGGCAGCAGGTACCAGGTCCAAGCTGGTAACTAAGCTTGGAGGTTTTCATGCTAACCCCCATATTTTGGACGCTAAGGTCCAAATCTGGGACTAAGGTTATTACAACTGTGGATCTATTTATAACATATATTTTAAGCTACTGCTGAAAGACACCAGCTCAACCACCTCTCAAGCCCTTCCAGTGGGTGATGGGGACTCAGTCTTCTTTGACCAGTGCATTCTCATTGCCTTTACTGAGGCTACCAAACACAGGGTCACTTAGTGTTGATTTGTGTGGTGTGGGCATCTGTTCTGCTGGGAATGAAGTAGAAAACTCACCCAGTCATTTCATGTAGGAAACAAGATGTAGCCATCAGAAGAGAGCTAGAGCTGACTGAAAATGTTGCTTGTGTGTGTGGTGGAAAGCTCTTTCTTTTTCTATGGAAAATGACTTTTTGACAAAAGGGGAGTTGAAAACAGAAAAATCCCAAAAAAATTTTCTTCATTTTTGACCCTTCTACCTCAAAACTTCAAATAAAATAATTTAACAAAAACGAAAAACAAAAAAGATATGTTTGTCACTACCCCTCCAAAAAAAATATGGGAAAGAAGTAATGGGCTGATCGCTGATAATCAAAATTTACAGGAAAAAAAAAGTGAGAAAAATGCCCCTGAGAACTTTTTAGAGTTAAAATCCAGTAATTTAGACTTTTGAATTAGGGCTGTTACAAATGGACGAGCAAATGAGTAGTACAAACTGGCATGATTTGTTGATTTAAGGTTATTCACTGTCTATATTTTGACATATGATATTGACAATTTTTGTTAATGGTTTATAAAGCTTCAGCATCTTGAATCTCATTGTCTACTGTCATTAAATAATTGACTAACACCCCCCCATAATTTTCCACAACTTAGAAAATTAAAATGACTAAAAATCTAAAAAATGCTTAAAAATAAACTTTGATATTATCCATCAAAGTTAAAAAATAATAAAATTCTGCCAAGCTTACTTACATTGTCTGAATGTGCTGGGCTGGGGTTGTCATTGTAGTTTAAGGGAATGAGATGCCCAAAACTTATAAACTGTCAATGAGATTTGGGGACTAGATTCACGTTAGGCACCTAAACCCCAGAATCAGTCAGCAGGGAACTGATAAACCAGGGGAAGATAGGCATTCCTAAACTTAACTCACCTGCAGGGCCTGATCCATCAAGTGTGCTCAGAGCTTGCCTACTGGATTGGGTTCCTTTAGGTGATCTCGCACAGAATGGCCAGAAGGAGGAGGATGTACCCATGACTTTTAACCCAGTGGTTAGGGCACTTGTCTGGGAGGAGGAAGACCCCTGATTCAAGTCCCACTCTGATTGAGAGGTAGCAGGGATTTAGACATGGCTCTTCTATATCTCAGCTGAATGCCCTAACCACTGGGCGATGGGATAGTCTGATGCAGGGCTCCTTCCTTCTCTCCTGAAGCTGTTGCACTTTGGATTAAAAACTATAAAAAGTCATTGGTATGGGGAAGCCTAAGTCTCCCATTTGTCAGGTGAGTGTTCTAATCACTGGGATACAGAGTGATTTCACATTTGCTTTTTCTCTTTCTTTGGCCCAATGATTATTTCATAATCTAAGTTAGTGGAACAGCTTCAATGGGAGAGACCAAGGGAGCCATCTGTCTGAATATCCCACACTCCACTGAAGGTCGGACAAGAAGCAGTGGGCTTAATCTGCAGCAAGGATTCAGTTAGATTAGATATTTTGAAAAATATTTCTGACTCAAAGGGTAGTTAAGTTCTGGAATTGTGGAATTCCCAGCACTGGAGGTTTTTAGGAACAGGTTGGACAAATACCTGTCAGTGATGATCTAAATGTACGTGGTCCTGCCTCGGTGCAAGGAGCTGGACTTGATGATCTCTTGATGTCCCTTCCAGCCCTACATTTCTATGATTCTCTAGTCTAGGAGATAGGGCACTCACCTGAGAGGTAGCAAATCCCTGCCCCTGCTTGGGCAGAGATGGGAATTGAACCAGGGGCACTCCATATCTCAGGTGAGAACTTTAATCACTGGTCTAAAAGTTATGAGGAAAGGCCTCTTTCCCCCATGCCCCTGGCTTCTTGCAAAAACAATATAGATGACTAGTGCTGAGAGAAGGTTTGCAACTGAGACCCTCAAAAACAGGGAAGAACCTCCTGGACTTAGACATCAATCTTTGCAAGAGGGACACACCCTCAGGTTATCATCTGCTTAGTCCATGAGCTGCCTAGGGTGTTGGCATTTGTGGATCCCCTTCTGATATTCCCATCTCTCCCCTTTCATTGCATGTGGACCTAGATGCCTAACTCAGGCTTTGTGATTCACAGTGATTTTTCTCTGAGCCTAAAAGTTAGGTATGGTGAAGAAAATAAGTTGTTTCTTTGTGCATCTAGCCCTGGGTGCCTAACTCCCCTATGTGCCTTTGGAAATCTCAACCATAAATATTAATTAGCATATAAATATTTAAAATTATGGAATAGCGATACTTTCCTCTGAAATCTATACATGGAAAATGCTGTAGAAGAGTGAATCATCATTATCCTTTAAAAGCTTTGCACATGTCCTGATTACATAGTTAACCAATTGTGATTCCAGCACTACAGACATAGAATAATTTTTCAAACATATCTGCCGGTGGAATTTTCAGAAGTGTCTAAGCAATTTTAAAATACAGGGGTGTTGAAAGTCAAATGAGTTGCTAAGGGACAGAATTTTAGAGGTGTTTAAGCACCTAAATGGGCAGTGAAATATCTTGTGGGATTTGTGAAAGCACACAGTTGCCTAACTCTCACTGACATTTTTGAGAGTTAGGTGACTACACAATTTTGAAAAATCTTATTAGGTGCCTCTATCATTCTGTAGGCACCTAAGTACACATAAAAATCTAGCCCCTTGAGGGGAATTTTCAAAAGCACTTAAGTGAGATGTGTGCTCAAGTCCCATAAAAGTCAGTGGGATTTGGGCATGTATCTCCCTTAGTCTCCATTTGAAATCCAAACCATCTTAAAAATATCTATGCTGTAAAACCCTTTTCACCTCCCTCTGCTGACAAGGAACTAATCCAAGATCGCTGACATCAAAAAAGTGACTGTCACAAAGGCCGAAGGCTTCATGCTATTCATATGTCACATGTGAATGTTGAAACATGTGATTTTCCTTTTGAACCAAGTGGGGAAATGAAATTTGAAGTAGTTGAATTGATCTGAAAACATTTTCTTACACTGATAATTGCGACATGGCCAAACAGCATTTGAAGGAGGATAGAAAGTAGCGGCCTGTGTTATGCCCGTCAGATGAGATGATCCAAGTGGGTACATTCTGGCCTTAGACTGTTTGACTCAAACTTGGTCTTGAGACTAAGGCACTGCACCAGAACTAAGGAGACCTAGGTTCAATTTTACACTTTGCTGCACATGCCCTGTATGACGTTGGGTTAAGTTAGTTAACTTCTCTGCAATTCAGTTTCCCATCTGTAAAACGTGGATGATAATAATAAAGTTTTCTCAGAACATTTGTTTTTCTTGTTAGTGCTCAGCACAGTGGAGGCTGTGATCTCATTTGGGATAGTCAAAAAAATTATTAAACAATAATATTTATTAAGAAAATGTATTTACACAATATAGAGTGGAAGAAGAGGCCACCTAAAAACTCTGAGATCATTCAGGGATTTTTCCTCCTGTTTTATATAAAATGTGATAGAGTATGTGATGTAGGAGTTGGGCATCACATTTGCATGTAAATAATTCTGCATATATAGTAGATACAAATAAATACATGAAGGTCCAAACTCTGGAATTGTGGAGTGAAACTAGAGTAAATAGAGTTGGTTAAAACATAATTTCATTAATCATTTTCAAAGTGTTTTGGGCAAAAAAAAATCTTTTGGACTTTTTTTTCAGGATTTTTGAAACATTTGAGCTTCTATAAAAAAATCATATTTTTTTTTTGGAAAAAAGGAAAAATACATTTTTTCCAGCTATAATGGTAAACAATTAAATCTGATATTTTCAAACCCTTCTAAGATCAATTAATTAATTTCTTATGGAAACTGTTTATTAAATCCATTTTGCAGATTCTAAAATTTCATACTGTAAGTTTTATTATGTTTAATAAAATACACTGCCTTCACTCAAAAATGAGTTTTCCCCCAAAAAATGTTAACATTGTTAAAATGTTTATTAGAGATGATGAAAAATGAACACTAGTGTTTGAAAAAATTAAGAAATGCTAATGTTGTTTTTATTTCTGTGTTTGAAATTAGCCCATTTTTCATTTGTGCAAATAGTTGTTGATTAAAAAAAATACCAGAAATGTTGTAATTTTTTGGTAAATAAGAATGTAAATTACCAGTTTGATAAGATTTTCAGTAACAAAAATCTGCAAAGTGCATGAAATTCTCCATGAAAACTGTCATCCAAAGGCAATTTTTTATTTTAAAAATGGATATTTTCATCAAAAAGTTATATTTAGATGATCTTGTTATCTTTATATACTGGGGTTGTTATCCTAACAAGCACAGGTGATCAGTAATTGGCTTCAGGACTCTTGTGAAAAACAACATATTCAGCACATCCCTCTCTTTCCATATCTATCTACCTATTCCCATGATCTAACCCAATATACCCCACTCTCCTATGACAGCCAGGAATAGATCCCAGATATCCCAACTTCCAAGCAGCTATTCTGTCTCTGTTGGGTATGGTTACATAGGATATATTCTGTGCCAAAATCCCATTGATTTTCAATAGGATTTGGGCACTGAAGTCCCTCTGAAACTTCCAGCTTTAATCTCACTGAGTTTTAGCAGCACATTTGCAAAATAGAAAAGATTATACTCCCTTCTCCCCAAAGGTGTGTCTCTTGCTTACTTAAATTTAAGTTCTATAGGGCAGGAAGTATCTCTCACTATGTGTTTGTAAAGTGTCTAGATCAAGGGAACCTCAATCTAGGTTCATGGAAGTGTTTATGTGCTCATATAGAACCAGTATTGCTCCTAAGTATTATTATTAAAATATCAAATACATTCTCCCCCATTCAAACATATCTGTGCTATAACTAAGAGATGAAAAAAACCTTCCAGCAATCACAAAGAAATGGATATTGTGTTGATAGCATAATGTGCAGTACTAAGTAATTGGAAATGTGAGGCCAGTTGACAGACATTGGCAGACCACCAGTGAAGTCAACAGAGCTGCTCCAATGTACAGGAGCTGAGAGACTGCCTTCCTGATCTGTTCCAGTCATCACAAAGTATTTGTGGTTTAATCAGAATCATTTACAGAAATGTGAACACTGCAAGTTTCATTAGGAAAACTACAGTTAATCTGATGATAAAGTAGGGGTGAAATAGGCTAACATCTGGTGTGATAATGACCTGTTAATATAGTTCTGCAATACCATATGTTTTATATATCATGTTGTTGTTTTTTTAATTTAAAATCAGCACAGAAGCCAGATTCTTAACAGGTATAATTCACTGGAGTGCCATTAAATTAATGGAGTGAGGTCAATTTACACTAGTTTGAGACCTGGCCCTATGCTTGTAATTAATACACATTGAGAAATGCAGTGGGTCAAGAAAAAGAAAGAAAGAAAGAAAGAAAGAAAGAAAGAAAGAAAGAAAGAAAGGAAGTTAAATGGAGAAAATGACAAGTCTCTTTTGCCACAAAGTGTTTGACAATATTCGCTTTCTCTTCCTTATCTGCTGGCAAGAGGGAGACAAAGTGTTATTTTCTTCACTGTTGCCAGTTGACTTCACATGGGTTATTGATTAACGTTAGGATCAGAGTTAGGGCTAGCATTAAGGGTTAGAATTAGATTTAAAGGACAGGTTAGTTCCATAATCTCGGTCAGAGTCCAGTGAATGCTCTGTCTGAAACAATATTTACAATTCACCCTGAGATTCTTCATGCTATTCAAGAAATGGGTTTAGGGTCACAGTTAGGGTGAGGGTTATGGTTAATATCAGACTTAGTGTTAAGGTTATAGTTTGATTTAAGCATTTGGGATGGGGTAGGATTTAGATGAGAATATAGGGTTGAGATTAGAGTTAGAGTTAGGAGTTAAGAGTTAAGGTGAAAAGGTTAAGTTGGGCTAAAATGTAAGGGGGAGTTATCAAGATAAGGATTATTAATTAGGATAAAGGATTGGGGTTAGGGCTAAAATGAGCAGTTAAGGTTAGAGTTAAGAGTAAGGTAAAGGTAAAGAGTAGGGGTCAAGATAAGGGTTACTGATAAGGTATTAATGAAAAATTAAGGGTTAGGGTAAGAGTTGGAGTTATGTGTTAGAATTTGGTTTTAGAGTTAGAGTCAGTTCCTTAGTCTGGCCTGAACTTCCATAAATTTTATGCCTGAAATTTTATTCACAATTAATCCCGAGTTTCCTCACACTGTGTTGGAGACTGGCTCCTGCAAATGTCCTGCCACAATTCTAATTACAATTCATCCTGAAGCTCTTCTCATCACTCAGAAAATAGGACACAGTGTCCCTCGGCACCTCCTTAACCATCTGGTTCCTCAGGGTGTAGATGAAAGGGTTCAACAAGTGGGTGACAATGGCTGTCTGTAGAGTCACCATCTTCTTGAGGACAAAGGAGAACCCCGTGTTGGGCACCACATACATGAAGATGGCACTGCCGTAGAAGATGGAGGCCACTGTGATATGGGAGGCAGAGGTGGAGGTCTTTTTCCTACCTGTGGTGGAGGGGATGTTGAGGATAGTGGCAATGATGTATAGATAAGACACCATAGTGAGCATCAGCAAGCTCAGCAGTACCACGGAGGAGAGGGAAAACTCTATAAGCTCTAGCAGGCTGGTGTCGGCACAGGAGAGCTTGATCAATGGCTCAGTGTCACAGAAGAAGTGATCAATGATGTGAGGGCCACAGAAGGGCATCTGGGAGATGATGATGATGATGGGAGAGAGGACAGAAAAGAAGCCTCCAACCCAAGACACCACCACTAGCTGAACAGACATCCGTGGGCTCGTGATGGTGGAGTAGCGCAGTGGGATTCAGATGGCCACGTAGCAGTCCACTGACATGATGGCCTGGCCAAGAGGATAAATTCAGTAGTGACGAAAAAGAAGTAGAAGTAGCACTGGGCAATGCAGCCAGACACAGAGATGGTCTTTTGCTGTGAAAAGAAGTCCCTCATCATCTTCGGGGCAATGGATGTTGCAACCCTGATGTCAAGGAAGGAGAAGTTGGAGAGGAAATAGTACATGGGACTATGGAGGTGGTGATCAGCCCAGTTGTGTGTGATGAAGACCACATTCCCAGTGACTGTCACTATGTAGAGTTAGTAATCTACAGCAGCACCACGAAGATGATCTCAAGCTCCCAGATCACAGAAAAAGACAATAGGATGAACTCATTGACCTTGGTACTGTGGTTGCCCATCAACATGTCAGATCTGCTGTTTCAAGTAGGCTGGGAAGAAAATGAATTCAAATTCAGTACTGTCAAAAATTAAATAGGCTAATATTTTAAGTAGGCAGACTGCCATCCACATGTTTCAGAGTATTACAAAGAAGGAAAATGAATGAAGCCTGTCAACTGTAGATAAAAGCTAGAGGATGAGAAAGAGGGAGTTATGCTTAGGCGGAAATCCGGCATCTATCTGGAAGACTACTGCTTAAACTGCATCAAGTTAGACTGAAGGCATAATCTTAAAACCTAAACCAAAGAAGTGTGAACATGCAAATCAGAATTCCGTTACCATAATGCCTAGAGTGCCAAGACTGTTGCATTTCCTCCAGATAACATCCCTTTGTGGAAATATTGATGTAGACTCACCTTGATATCAGAATGAATGAACTAGAACACTCAGAGGCTGACCTGAAACCAAAGGCTTGAAAAAAAGATGTCCAGGGGAGAACTCTATTGTGGGAAACGATGGGAGATTGTTAGGATGGACAGGGGAGGAAGGAGTAACATGATCGAATGGCTGGAAGTTGAAGCTAGACAAACTCAGACAGGAAATAAGATATACATTCTTAAGATAAATAAGATATACATCCAATAATTAACTATTGGAACAATTTACTGAGTGGTGGAGAATCATGGTGGATTCTCCATCACTAACCATTTTTAATCAAGATTGAATGTTTTTCTAAAAGATCTGGTTTAGGAATTATTGTGGGGAAGTGCTATGACCTGTGTTATACAGGAGGTCAGAGAAGATTATTACAATGGTCCTTTTAGAATCTATGAATCTATGATGAAGAGCTCATTCTGACTATTAATTCCGAAACACGGAGTATGGATTTGCAGTGGAGCCTAGAAGAGTTGGGCCAGATTTCTGATAGTATTTAAGCACCTATACATGCAGATGGACACTTAGTGGATTATGAAAAGTGTTTAGTTACCTAACTTCAATTGAAATCATTGAGAGTTAGGCACCAAGGGCCATATTTTCAAAGTTATTTAGGTACTGGGATTTTCAAAAGCATCTACATTCCTATTAAAATCAATGGCCCCTGACCATAAAATCTCATTGAAATTTAATAGAAGGTGGGCATCTTAGTCCCTTAGACCCCTTTGAAATTCCCAGGAACTCTTTTTATTTATGCTACATGAATGCCTGTAAATAGAGATTGGGACCCCATTGTGCTAGGCACTGTATAAACAGATGGTGACAGGAGACAATTCTTGCCCTGGAGAGCTTATAGTCAAGAGTGAGGATGTCAAAAGCAATGGATTGATTGAGGAGTTGGGACTTGAGCTTTTAAATTACTTAGATGTTTGGAAAATCCTAACCTAAATGAAAAAAAGGAGTGGGAGGGGAAACAGACTCTGCTAAGGTCACACAGCAGGTCCAGGAATAGAACCCAGGAATCCTGAGCCTAAGTCAAGCTTCCACCCCACTAAATAACAATGACACTCAAAGGATAAAAGTAGCAATTCATTATTGAGATGAAGATGAATATGTATCAAGGCTCTGGTTGCAGAACAGAACTCTTTCTAGTCAAGTATTCCTTGAGGGTCTCTTTGACCTTCTCTTTCCTTAAGGTGTAAATGAAAGGATTCAATAAAGGACTCACTATGACGTTGCACACAGCCACCACCATCTGGAGGTCCAGGGAGCGGCCCTGGATGGAGGGACTAGCATACATGAATATGACACTGCCATAGCAGATAGAGGCTACCGTGATGTGGGAGGTGCATGTGGAAAAGGCTTTTCGCCTGCCTGTGGCTGAGGGGATGTGAAAGACTGTGGTGATGATGTAAAGGTAGGACACTGCAGTAAAAGACAAGGATGTGAGCAGAACCACCGAGGAAAGGACATACTCAATCATGAGGAGGAAGTGTGTGTCGACGCAGGATAGCCTCACTAGTGGGGCATAGTCACAGAAGAAATGGTTTATCACATTGGGGCCACAGAAAGGAAGCTGGCACAGCAAAATAAGTGGACAAAGGGTGAAGAGAAACCCAACCAACCAACAACTCATGACAAGGAAGACACAAACACGCCCGCTCATGATGACAGGGTAGTGGAGCGGGTGGCAAATGGCCACATAGCGGTCGAAGGACATAACAGCGAGGAGGATGAAATCCGCAGTGCACAGGATGAAGTAGAAGTAACACTGGTTGATGCAGCCCCAGAAGAAGATGGCTTTGCCCTGGGAGAGCAGGTTCTCTAGCATCTTTGGAGTGATGGAGAGGACAAAGAGTATCTCCAAGAGGGAGAGGTTGCAGAGGAAATAGTACATGGGGGTGTGGAGGTGGAGATCCACATACACAATGGTGATGATGGCCATGTTCCCCATTAGAGTCAAGGCAAAGATGGCCAGTAACAGCATGAAAACCAGGAGCTCCATGTGCTGTGACAGAGAGAAGCCCAGAAGCACAAACTCCATCACCACATTGCTCTGATTGTTCGTTCTTATTTCAGCTTTCGCCTGCAGAATAGAGGAAGTTGAAAAAACCCGAATGTCAAGTTTTTGACAAATTTATTTCAATAAAATAAAATAATAATGAGAATACAAACAAACTAAATAACTGTTTCTAGGGATTTTCTGACCAGTTACAGAGGTCATAAAAATTTATGACACTTTAAAAATTTGCTAAAATCTTGACATTTTCAAAAATATACATTATCTGGGCTAAAATATCTATTTTTAAATTCCCATTGAAGTTTTTCCATTCTATTAACCACAACTGGAGAAAAAAATATTAGTATTTACAAGGTTCAACTGAACATAAACCTTCATTCTAAACCTTTTTACTATGCTCTCTCCGGATGAGATCAGAAAACCAACATTGCAATCAAACTCTCAAGGTGTCCTATGGTGGCCACATAAATGCTTCCCAGGTTAGCACAATGAAAGAAAGATCTAAAAGCCAAGTTACGTTTCTATCAGTGCCAGACATGTTTCATGCAGTCTCAGTTTTGGAAGATAGATTGGTACATAGATATCCAAAAGTATCTATACACACATGAATAATCAGAAAGAAACACACATACATAGATGACTCTGCATGGGGATAGATAAATAGAGGGACTGAGGGAGGGAGGTAGAGACAGATAGAATCATGCATTTCAATCCCTTTCACTCTTCAATGCTCTTCAAAAAATCATGCATAGAAACAAATTTTGGAATGTTTTACCTTATGCCATAGGTGTAATGTGGTTGAGTCCTTGGCTTCTGACATCCAGGGAAATATATCTCTGAGTCTGTTTATCCCAAGTTTGTCTCCCGTCTTTCTATTTCCCAAGATTCTGTATACATACGTGGGGGGAAAAGTGCCCCTTTGTTATTTATATTTTCCTCTTGATTTCTTTTGCCTTACCTTTGTTGCATCCAAAGTGTTCATCTCCATTCGCAAAATATCACAAACAGTGAGTGAAGGTGGTTATATAAATTCAAACTGCCGGTACCTAGGGAACCATATACCTGCAACATCTAAATTCAATTCAGTTAGGCTAATGTCTTTGGGACAACAACACTCTGAAAACACAGCCCTTCCTTGAATTTTACTCAGCACTGGCTTTGTCGGTGAGAGCATCCCATTCTGCTCCCTGTAGAACAATTCCCCCTAGCACCACTCTGGGGCATTGGGGTCAGCACTGACTGTAAGGGGAGAGCATCATCTATTGAATCCCACAGAGTTCCTTGCAACAAGGCACTCCCCAGCACCATGTTGGGGTACTGGGTTCACCATGACTCAGGGGGAAAGCATGTACTGTGTCATGCGCACAGCTCTGGAAACACAACCCCCTCCGCCCAGTGCTGCAGCAGGGCATTTGGGTAAGTAGTGGCTGAGTCACCATCACACATGCTATTTCCTACAGTTATCGTATTCATTGTTAGTGCCCCATCTAAATGTTGCCCCTATTCTCAATCAGGAAGTGATGTAAAATGTCCCAACTTAAGGCAGGTAAATCAATAGGTACATGTTACCCAGGTGCTTCTGGCACAGATTTCATAATGCACCAAAGACACAAAGTGCGCTGGATATATTGGACAACAGATGGTTAATGAGTCAGATCTTCAGATGGGATAACTTGGCATAGCTCCAGCAAAGTCAATGGGCCAGATCCCCAACTAGTGAAAATCAGTTGTCCCCTCACTGAAGTATATAGGACAGGTCCTCAGCTAGTGTAACTTGACATTAAAGTCAGTGGATCCAATCCACAGCTGCTGTTAATCAGCAGAGATCAATGGAAATCATTGGGCCTTGATTGAGCTACATCAGCTGAAGATCTGGCACCAGTTGAAGATCTGGACCATTGCTGACCTGTCAGAATCTTACTGTATTTCTACAGCTTCTGCCAGTTCTAGACTCTGTCTTTGAATTGGTCTTGGAAGGTGTTCGGTATATGGGACATGGAACAGGAGAGCTGGATTTATGGAATAGTCTTCTTTAGCTGGACAAGAATAGAGGTCACCAAAAAAAATAGGGGCAAAGATTTTCCAAACTGACTAGAGATTCTCGATGACCCAATTTCTGGCAGCCCATCTTGAGATGCCTTAAAAGGAGACTGCTTTTAAGAAAGTGCTAGAAGTCTGTCCTTAAAAATAAGGTGTCTCAAGTTGGGCACCCCAGTATCCAAAGTTATTAGCCATTTTAGAAAATCTTGGCTTAAAAGCCCACTCATCTCAATGTTGGCACACTGGAAAAGAAAAGAAAATAAATTTAAGCAGCTTCTAATCTTCTGTCATAGAGGCAAGTTACCAGAGGTAAATTCCCAATTTCACAACCAGTGCCAAACTAAATGAACTTTCCTTAACTTTATTCCCAGAAGTTTTCATTACCAAGAAACAAAGGTTTTAATAACAAAGAGACAAGCTGTGTCCCCTTGAGGGATCTACACAAAGAAAACGTGAATTTGGGAAGTCTTGGAACTAATTAGTTGCTGAAAGTTTTGGGGAAGACAGTCCACTAACTTTTCCTGAAGTGCCTTATGTCACCAGCTTCTGAAGCAATCAGCACAAGAGAAGAGCACTGTTTATCCAGGTTCAGTCTCAACTTTGCAACTGGACCTTGCAGAAAATTAGTCCTAATGCTCATCTTTCATGACCCACATTTTCACCTTAAAGGGACATAATTTGAAGAAGATGGGTGCTCCACCCTTTTTAAACATCCAACCCCTTCAATGTGTCTCAAGTTGGGCACAATAAATAAATAAATCCATAAACCAAAGCCTGAAAAATCACTAGTCACTTTTGAAAATGAGGGCTTCAGACATCCAGCTAGATAGGGCTGGCACAGAGATGTTGATTCTGCTCCTACTTAAGTCAATGGGAAAGCTCCTGTTGACTTGAATGGTGCAGGATCATATCATTGTTGATAATAATCTCAGTGGTTAAATGACCCAGTTTGTCTGGAAGTTACTTTTGGTATATACTTGGAGGTTAGGAGAAATTTTACCCTGGAGGTAATTTTTCCCATAATTGACTGCACTGCACAGTTATTTGTGTTGTCAGATGCCAACAATGTGGTGCTCTGCTTTTTCCAATGTTGATAACAGTTGGCTGTGTGATTGTGTTTCCTCTGTTTGCTGCCCTGGCTCTGCACAGGTAGCTGACACAGCAGACCCCAAGAGAACCCCCAATGACCACAGACTCCAATAAGATATGAAGGCACCCAGCCAGGTTTATTGGCAAATGAAACACAGTATCTAGCTCCCAAGATCAGATGTCTACAGTTCTGCTAGTATATATGTGCTCCCTGATAATGGACACAGCTCAGTCAGTGGCAGGACACTCCACTGCCCTCTAAGCACAAAGACACCACTCCAGGGATTCATTCTTATACACAGGTACAAACAAGTTACACATCACTCCTGATGTATTGAGGTGCAATCCCTCTACATTGCAAGGTGCCACCTCTCACCTTACACATGTTGGTTTGGATCCTCTGATGCTGTTGCTACAGTAGATATGGGGACAGAGTAGGCAAAGAGGTTTGCTATAGGGATTGGTTCCTGGGTTGGTGTTTCTGTGTTGTGGTGTGTAGTTGCTGGTGAGTATTTGCTTCAGGTTGGGGGGTTGTCTGTAAGCGAGGAATGGCCTGTCTCCCAAGCTCTGTGAGAGTGAGGGATCATTTTCCAGGCTAGGTTGTAGACAGGACCGGCTTCAGGCACCAGCGCAGCAAGCAGGTGCTTAGGGTGGCCAACGGAGAATGGTGACATGTCTGGCTCTTTGGTGGCAATTCAGTGGCAGGTCCCTCAGTCCCTCTTAGAGGGAAGGACCTGCCGCTGAATTGCCACTGAAGAATAAAGTGGCGGTGGTAGAGCTGCCACTGAAGTGCCGCCCATCACAGATTTTGTTTGTTTGTTTGTTTGTTTTTTCGCAACTTGAGGCGGCAAAAACACTGAAGCCAGCCCTGGTTGTAGATCATTGATAATGCGCTGGAGAGGTTTTAACTGGGGGCTGTACATGATGGCCAGTGGTGTTCTGTTATTTTCCTTGTTGGGCCTGTCCTGTAGTAGGTGATTTCTGGGTACCTGTCTAGCTCTGTCAATCTGTTTCCTCACTTCTCCAGGTGGGTACTGTAGTTTTGAGAATGCTTGATAAAGATCTTGTAGGTGTTTGTCTCTGTCTGAGGGATTGCAGCAAATTCAGTTGTATCTTAGGGCTTGGCTGTAGACAATGGATCGTGTGATGTGTCCTGGGTGAAAGCTGGAGCCATGTAGGTAAGCATAGCGATCAGTAGGTTTCTGATATAGGGTAATGTTTATGTGACCATCACTTATTTACACTGTAGTGTCCAGGAGGTGGGTCTCTTGTGTGGACTAGTCCAGGCTGAGGTTGATGGTGGGGTGGAAATTGTTGAAATCCAGGTGGAATTCTTCAAGGGCCTCCTTTCTGTGGATCCATACGATGAAGATGTCATCAATGTAGCGCAAATAGAGGAGGGGCATTAGGGGCAAGAGCTGAGAAAGCGTTGATCTAAGTCAGCCATGTGAGTAGCCATGTGGGTAGCTATAGCACTGCTGCTGACTTGAAGGTATAAGTTGTCCCCAAATCTGAAATTGTTGTGGGTGAGGACAAAGTAACAAAGCTCAGCCACAAGCGTGCTGTGGCCTCATCAGGGATACTATTCCCAACTCATATGGAATATTGATGTAAAGCACTTCTATATTCATGGTGGCCAGGATGGTGTTTTCAGGAAGATCAGCAGTGCATTGTAGTTTCCTCAGGAAGTCGGTGGTGTCCAAAGATAGCTGGGATTGCTGGGAGTGTAGGGTCTGAAGACAGAGTCCAAATAGCTAGATAATCCTGGTGGCAGTCCCAAAGGGGATTTCTGTGATTCAGCCCATCACAGTATATTTGTACTAACTATCTGTGACTCTTCCAGACTACCCTGACATACTGAGCCTCTCAGTGACCCCAGAGAACCAAGTCTGAGTAATGTGACAATCCCTGAATCTGACATGATTGGTTCCTGGCAATCCCAAACTCTGGAGGAGGTACTTTTACAGGGTCAGTGAAAAAATGGCCTGCATCCTGCTGCCCCCATATGTGCGTGTTGGCTCCATCATGCTTCAGGTCCTCAGAGTGGCCTGGTCACTGTCCTGAGCATACGACTGCTAGAACTGGACTGCAGAGTCCACCCAAATTCTTTGGTCCAAGAAGGGTAACACCATGCATATATCTATGATGGTGGCAGCTTCGCTCCCTTGCAAATATAGGGGGTGTTTGTCATCAGAGGAATATGCTGGGGACCACCATATCATGCAGCAGCATAGGCTGGAATGGGTTTAGGTGAGTTAGGAACCCCATGTGCACTGAAATCTAGTAGGAGTTAGGTGCCTAATTTATTTAGGCCCCTTTGAAAATGTCTTTACATTGGTGTCATGTGTTCGGTCAGAGTTGGGGGTCTAACTCACTTAAGCCTATCTGAAAATGTCCCCTGCCCCATTCCTCACTCTCTTTCCCATTGGGTCACATGGGATTATGATAGGTGGACATATGGAACATCTCAGGTAGAGCTGGTTAGAAAACAGGGACTTCTTGGTTAAACTAGTTTAGCAACCAAAACCCAAATATTTACAGCCCCAAACAGGCGCTATTTAATCATGGAAGGCATTCCAGGAAGCTGCAACCTGGCAGGACCTGGCCTGTTCCTACAACAGTGCCTGCTTTTGTTCCCTGCTTCGGACTCTGGTTGTGTTGTGCAGCTCTGATTCCTGGCTTGACTCCTGGCTCTGGCTCTGACCTTTGGCTTGGATCTTGATCTCTGACTAGACTCTTGATGTTGACTCTGAATTTAAAACTGAGTCCTGGTTTCTGACTCTGGTTCTGACCTCTGCTCCAGCCACTAGGCCCTTCTGTTCTGACCACAAGACCTAAGTCCTGGGGCAGACTGCCCACAGCCTGGTCATGACTGGTATGGCTGGAGAGCACCATAGACTCACATGTAAAAACCCAGACCACCTTGCTGCAAAAGTGCCATCTCTGGCCACTTGAGCTCACAGAGTTCAGCCCTTTGCTGTTCACCATGTAAGGGTGGGATTGTCACAAGTACCAGAGCATGAATGGGACGCTTGCTCCTAGATGACTTAGAGTTCATCTACATTGCAATAAAACTCATGCATGGCCATGGCTGTCCTGGGTAAGCTGACTTGGGCTCATGGGACTATTAAACTGCAGTGCAGATGCTCCCACTAGGGCTGGAGTCTGGACTCTGAGACCTGGTAAGTGGGAAGAGTCTCGGAGTCTGGGCTCCACACCATACAGGAACATCTGTGCTGCTATTCGTAACCCTGCAGCCCAAGTCCCATGAGCCTAAGTCCATTGAGACTCAGTGCTGCAGATTTTTCATTGCAGTGTAGACGTACCCTTAGGTGCTTTTGAATATCTCACCCAAAGGGTCTATGGCACATTGCTGTGCAGTGCCAACTCTCAGAGGATAAATCTATCTCCTTCGCTGGCTGTGCCACACAGATGTATTTCCTCCTCTTCTTGGAAACAGTCAAGTGTTTGCTTCCATATTACAATCATTACCTGGCAATATGCCACCCACTGCACTACAAGTCCAGAATGACCAAAGGGGCATGCATATGGCTGACACTGATATCCTGGCTGCGTGGCATCCTCATCCCACTGGAAAACATGGCTTGGATATTCATCTTGCCATTCTGTGGGTCTAATGAGATTGACCATTTCTTCTGGGTCTTCCCTCTGGAGCTAAAGCTGGCCAGCTTCAACACGTCCCCAGACGCGGTCGCAACCCTAGCTAGCAGCACGCTCATCACTTTCCTGCCCTTGCTCTTCACAGTGGGGTCTTACACATGTATCATAGGCACCATCCTGAAGATGCCATTGGTGGAGGGCAGGTCTAAGCCTTCTCCACCGGTTCCTCTCACCTCATCATGATGGCACTATTCTAGTGTTTTGCTAGATTTATGTACTTACAACTCATATCCAGCAGCTCCTTGGACAGGGACAGTTTCCTTTTCCTGTTCTACACAGTGGTAATGACCATGCTAAACCCAATCATCTCCAGCTTGAGGAGCAAGGAGGTAAAAGGGGCTCTGTGAAGAACCTTACAGAGAAAATTGTTCTCTTAAGAATCACTTGGTTGGAGAGAGTGGGAAAGGAGGAGGAAGAACTAGGTCTCCTGTGTTTGAGGCCCATTCTCAATCGAGCTGATCAAAACATATTCAAGAAAAAACATTTTCCATTTAAAAAAAATTGCTTTTCACTAAACCAAAATGTTTTACAGAAGCATATCAGTTTCAACGACAATTTCATTGGGAAGTTTGGGAAGGTTTTTCAGGTCCAGGATGGAATTTCTGGTAAGAAAGAGGCAGCGCTATCCCAGAATAGCCAGTAGCCTGGTGGTTAGAGCTATCACCTGGGATGTGGGAGACCTCCTTTGAAGTTCTTCCTCTCACTCTGGAAGTGCAGGAACTTGAACGATGACCCCCTGCAAATAGTCTGGAGATTAGTCTTGGTCAAATGCTTGGCCTCAACATCTTTCTGTGCAAATGAGTTCCACCTTTCCTGGTGTTGTTGTAGTTTGTTTTTTGAAACTTTTGGGTATTTTGAAATTTGGAATTCTCTTGTGCCCCTCTTTGTGACCTGGAGCACAGACACACACATTTATTCTTTTCTTTTCTCCACTCTCAAACTTGTCAAAATGTTTCTCACTTTCCCAAAGTTCAGAGGGAGCTCCCCAGAGTAAGCTATCTCCATCTCTAATTCAACTTGCGGTTCCTCAAAGGGCCATGTGCACAGGGCTGGCTTCACCCATCTGCCAAAATTCAGCTGTTCTGAGACTGGAGGGGAAGGAGAATCCTGTGGCTCACTTAATCATTTCCCTGTCTTTGTGGGGTCCTCAGGCACTGGTGCACCTGGGTGCATCCTGTCCCCTGTCTGTGGCACATCATAGTCTAGTCTCCTGTGGGCTGTGATACTTTGGTTTCATTTTGGTTGTTGGGGTTATTGTGAGGGTGCTGGGTGGTGCTGGTGGCCTGTGCTACATGAGAGGTCAGACTAGATAATCTAGTGGTCCCTTGTGGCTTTAAATATTATGGCTCTATGGTTGAATCCAAATGAAAATATAGAGAGACGGGGAAAGGGGGAAGAAGTAGACAGACCTGGGATTTGGCCAGACTTGAAACCTTGACTCCAGGGAACATTGACAATGGTATTTTCAAGAAAACCTAAGGGCTCTAGGCGTCCAACAACCATCCTATTTCAGAGGGATTTAGGTGTCCAACTCACTTAGGCTCCTTTCAAAATCCAAGCCATAGAAACTACAAGCTGAAGGACGTTGGTGTTGTTATTTTTGTCCCTGCCTGCAGGTATATGGGATCTTGGGGAGCAATTACCACACAGGTGGGGTGCAAAATAAACTTTATTAAGAAAATGCAAAAACAGGGAAAATTTAATAGTGAGGGGTATGGGGTTTGTTAAGGTAGGCAATTGGGGAGGGAGTTCTTTTAGTATAGTATAGGGGGTTTCAATAGTGGGGTACAATACAGTGGGGTACAATACAGTTGGTAACCAACTAACACTGAAGTATAAATGTAACAGGTAGCTAACAATTTCTAGGTAAAGGGTGTGTCACAGCAGCATATAACCAACTAACAGTTATGGGTAAAATGTGTTAAATAACCAACAACTCTAGGTAAAAATGTGTCACAGTGGTGTAAAAATAAAATGTGAGGTGTGTGAGAGAGAAAAAGGGTAACCAATGGGGTTTTATGCTAGACTTCAGTAGCACAATTGAGGTTTGGCAGCAGTAGGAGCGGGGTGAACACGTGGGGGAAGGGATTAAAAGAGAGAGAGAGAGAGAGAGAGAGAAAGGCAGTGGTAGAGGAATGAGGTTGGGGATGGGGAAAGAGGAGCACGTGGTGGAGCAGAAACCAAAGATAGAGGCGCTACAGAGGGAGATTTAAACTCAGGGAGACACAGAGAGCAGACAGGCTGCAAGTTTAAACAGCAGAGAGACTGCAATGAGTGACTGGGGAGCTCGGGGCGGGGGGATTGGGGCAGTGGGAAGACAAATTCAAATAGTAAAAACCTTATCTATCCCCTAACTTAATCAAACTTATATAAAATGACAAGCAGCTACAGAATACAACCAGGCAATGATTTTCTAAACTTATCTTAACCAACAATTAGGCAACACAACAAATATCACAGAAATTTACAAGCTCTACAATCTTAACAAACTATGACTTATTAAATTAAAAAAAAAAAACAAGACCTATGGTGCACCTTATGCTATGGGGAGGTTACAGAGGGCAGAGTGGTATGTATCCAGGACCCAGCTCCCAAGGAAGCCAAGGGATGGTGGCTACAGCGGTGGATACAGCTGAAAGCAGAGAGCCCCAAGGCAAAGCCCACAGGAGCAGAGCTTAGCAGTGGCAAAGAGCCCTGTAGTTTAAGAGAGGTTTTAAGACACAGACCAAGGTTTAGCTTGAGTCTGTGTGCTGGGGAAACAGAGCCAGCAGCTAAAATAATAAAATAAAAGTATAGAAAGTTTTACAGAGGGATTCTTACCAGTCCCCAAGGCAGCAGCAAAGGCAGAAGCAGCAGCAACATCAGAAGAGGCAAGGAGGGTTCGGTACAGTCTCAATAATCAGGAGATCTCTCAGGTAGCAATTCGTTCTTCGTGGGGGGGGTTTCAAAAACGGGGGTACGCTCAAAAATAAAACGAGAGCGGAGAAAGGACCCCCCAGAACCCCTGGCTGATCAGACCAGGCAGCAATGCAGGAACCTTTCTGAGGTGTGTTTCAAAAATGTCTGGTTTTAAAGGCAAACTTGGGCAGTTTCCCACCAGTAATCCTGATAGGCTCCCTCTGTCACAGGGGAGGGGGCACAGGGGAAAAACTGAAGGTAAGCCCAGAGACATGCCTGGACATAGTCCTGTGCAATAGGTGACTCAAGAGCACATGAGACTATGACTCATGCCCAGGATCTTAAAACCACAATTGGCCTGGCAGCTCTGGACATTGCCTACCCTACACCAAGCCCAGGTTCAACGAGGTGATAACAGGACTAACCCTTTGAAAAGGGCAGTGGTCCCACTTAGCATGCAGCACAAGTGGCCATCCCTTTGAGAAGGGCAATGGCTCTTGTTAAACAACTTAAGGGGCCCTCCCTTTGAGAAGGGCAGTGGCCCTGGTAAACAACTTAACAGCCAGGGAAGGGCGGCCACAGGAGAACAGAAAACAAAATGGAGTCTGGGGAAACAAAATGGAATAGGGGAATAGCTGTAACGGACAATTTTCAGCCAAAAGATGGTGCATCCTGCAGTTCATCATCCACATGCCAAATTCTACGACATTAGTATCAACAGTAGCACAGATGGGAGAGCATCCCCCATGGAGCCGCCGCACCAGTTCCTGCAGTACAGCATGCCCTAGCACTGCACTGGGGCACTGGGATTAGCACTGACTGTCAGGGGGGTGAGCTCCTTCTGGATCCCTCACCCTAGTCCTTGCAGCATGGCTGGATACCGTGGAAGAGCAGCACACCACCTGTTTTGTCACCCACACCACCTTCTATGGCACAGTGCCCTCTTAGGTCACACTGGGGTCAGGAGCAGGGCAGTATTCTCTCTAGTGAGCTTACCACTCTGTTCCTTCCCATTGCACAGCTCAGCTATGGTTCATCTTTTCTTCTTCTCTCTAACCCTCTTTGGTCAGCTAAGCTTCAGGGCTTGCGGGCTCTGGCCTACGTCTCCCCCAGAGCGAAAGTGTGTGGGGTAATGCCAGTAAGGATTTCATCCCACCCCCACCCTTCTGCCATGGGGAATTCTTTGCTGATGAATTTTCTTCTGTAAGTTTAAGCTTAGTTTTTACATAAACCTATGTCTTGGAAGTAGTGGTTACGTTTACTTTCATGTTGCCACCATTAGCTGAACTGTTGTGATGCCACCTATTGACTAGTCACAGTAGTTGTGATGAGTACTTCTATTGTATTGTATTGTCATTGGATCTTGCTATATCACTTGTAAGTAAAGCTGTTCCTCATGCCAGCTTGGGTTTTAATGCTTTCTGTAGAGCATTAAGTATCATTTACCCTTATCTGCTAGGCCTATTAATGATTTAGGCTAGAGTTGTACCTGGAAGCTACCAAGCTATCATAACAGGT
The DNA here is from genome assembly GCF_025201925.1 of Gopherus flavomarginatus. NCBI lineage: Eukaryota > Metazoa > Chordata > Testudines > Testudinidae > Gopherus > Gopherus flavomarginatus. The sequence continues at coordinate 16,155,254 of NC_066628.1, forward strand.
ATACAATGCAAATCCAGGAGGAGGCATCACCAACAGTCATTCTTCCTATGAGTAGAGAGATGCTGCAGATGGGTGGATAGAAGCTTCTTACCTATTTAATACTACTTTTGGGATCACCCCAGGATCTCCATTATCTGCAGGAACACCAGGTGCCCAGGGAGAGTGGATTATATAAACAGCTGACAGATACTTTTATTTGGTGCAATCAAAAATTTTTGCAAAAAAATGAACAAAAAATCCATTTTCTGCTGATGTATTGTCTGTTTCTGACAAACAATTGTAATTTTAGGAGGAAAGCAGATGAAACCCAATCTCTGTCAGAAAAAAAGGTAGAATATTTTTGACCTGCCGTAAGTGTGAGTTTAATGTCCCAGGCTCTGCTTCCAAGGCCAATGGAAGGGAGAGGAGCTATTGGGATTTCTGAGTCTTTGAACACAGCAGCTCTGCACCGTGTGTGTAAACAATGAGACTGAGTCAGTAGAACCTGTAAAGTAACAGAGGCAAGCAGACGGACTCTTCTTAGGACACAGCTATTGTTCCTGATTTGGATTTAAGCCAATATGCGCTGCCCTCATGCAGTTTTTTCTGGGGATAAAAGGAATGGGCTTTGCCCAGGAAATCTGCAGGGAAGTGCACAATGCTTTTGGGAAAGGGGTGGCCTGAAGAGAGCATCTCTGACTCAAGGCTGAAGTATCCCCACCATCACACCTCTGTACTCAGTGGCCTTAGGGGCTGGACTGCGTATTCAGTTTATCAGTCTGTGTAGTAATTTACCGCCATGGTGTCGAGGGTAATTGCATCTCCATTTTTGGCACCCCTATCGGTGCAATCCTCCATGTTACCAAAATGTGCCCATGTTCCAGACAACCCATAAAGGGCCAGAGCCAGAAGAACTGAGTGCTTGGATTGCCTTCACTGTATGCCTTCAAGTCCGTGGTACACCTAGCACTCGGAGACTCCAGGGAATGCTGTAGCATCCCCAGCCATACCCTGCAGTCAGGTGGGTTATAATACTTTCACATGTGAAAGTAGAATGAATTATATAGTAAAAATAGAAAGGATTAAAGAAATGTTGTCTATACCTTTAAGCAAAGTTGTTGGAATGTTGCAACCAGGTGTCAGGAATACAGACATTAACATAGAACAATTGCACCGTTTAAGGGCAATTGGTGAAGCATTAGCCTTAGATCGATAACAGTTAGTAAGGAAATAGGATATGCATGCTGTGCCCCAGGTGAATTTTCTTGTTTTGCTTTCTTTGTCCCTTTGTCTAATTCCCGCTCTTTTATCTGTATAAATAAGACTGTTTGGGCCTTCCATGGCCACTCACATATTCTGAATGTTATTGGCGGAGTGCTGTGCTAATAAACAGAGTGGTCTGACAAATTGTGAGTCCTGATTCTAACTTTGACAATTTGGAGGTTCCACCGAGATGGCAACCGTCTTCACTGGGGCTGTGTGATTCCTGACCATTTGTGTAGGACGACCGTGGCAGCCGGCACCTGGGCACTTGGCCCAAGCGGTCCTCCACCAGAACGGAAAGGCGCACGACCACAGTGAAGTCTACGCCATTGAACCTGTTGGTTCCCACTCTGTTCTGGTAGGGATCCCGGGATCTGACATCAGGATTCTGGTCAGGTAATTATTTCTGTGTTTTGTCCAGACTGAGGACTGTCCTGTCTCTGTGTCTATCCGTCCTCCCCGTGGAGTGTTTGAGTCTGGGTGCCATCTCTTTCTGGGGATCGGCCGACCAAGGGGTTCCTGTCCCTGTGGTCTGAGTGAGTGAAATCTGCACAATCGCAGCCGCACCACACCTTGGGTAAAATCCTTAGTGTGAAAGCAAGGACGATTGAGGCAGTAGCCTGTGGCCTCCTTTTCTGTGTTGCACTGGGCATCACTCTGACGAACCCTAATTTCCTTCTTGTGTGATTGGTGTGTGAAGTCCTCCTGTATGGGTAACCAGACGTCTAAGCAGGGGCAGTTCCCTAAAGGAACTCCAGCTCATTTTATGTAGTTTAGGAAAGGTCTGGACTCCTGTAAGTTTCTGGAAAAATGGTCTAGGCTTACTCAGGGAGATCTCAAAACTCAGCGGCCACTGTTAGGATCCTGGGATAAGGATCAAGTAGACGTCTTAAAAGAGAAACTCGGCCAATCTAAAACTAAATTGGCAAAAGGAGAGGTCGATTGTTTCATGCAATGGTGGGAAGAGGCAAATCGTAGATGGACAGAATGAAAACTCGCCTCTCTCAAAGATTCAAATGATAAGTTAAAATCTTTATTGGAAACCTCCTATCCCACCACTAGACCGAGCGCTCCCCTTTACCTTGTTCTCCAAGCAGACCCCCCTTCATACTCCTGTCTCCAGGTGGGAAAAGACAAAGAAACCCCTTACTAGATTCCTGGGACGAGGATGAAGAAGACGCATTAATTAGTCTGGCAGCCTTGCGTCGAATCAATAGACGGCCACCCACGCCCCCAGCTCAGGAACAACTGTTACCAGATCCCCCAGATAGGAACAATTCCCAGAGATCTCCAGTTCGGACCAGTCTGGACCATCTGGTACTGCCGAGGCCCATTCTTCTGGACTAACTCTGCTTCATAAAAGCTCATGCTTGGGCCTTAAAAATATCCAGGCTCCCCTCTGAATCCTGCATACTGGGGGCCAGGACGGGGGTCCCACTTGGAGCTATAAACCCTGGACTCGAACTGAGCTCCTTTCAATTATAAAAGGCTTTCCAAAGCCCCGAGAAAATCCTACCAAATTTGCAGAGGAATTTTTCTTAGTGTGTGATATCTATGAACCCTCTGAGGCAGACATCCTGCAGCTGTGCAAGCTACTTGTAACAGCCCCTAGTGAGCATGATAAATGGCTCACAGCAGCAGATTGGCTGGCTGCTGACCGCCACTCTACTTTGCCAGACACTGGTCCTACTGCTGAATACCGAAAAAAGTGTAAGGAACGAGCTAAAAATCTATTTGAAGCCATCCCTCGGGTATGGACTCCTAAAACCAACTGGACGGCCATAAAAAGCTGTAAGCAACGACAGGGAGAAAACCCGGGCGACTATCGCACCTGGCTAACTGACATTTTTCTGCAACATTCTGGTATACAGCAACCAGATACAAATGGACAGGGCGCCCTGGCTAGTGCATTTGTTAATGGCCTCCTGCCTGCTATTGGCAATCTGCTAAAATGAATAAGTGTTGGATGGGAGACCGAAACCATGGACAAATTGCAAACAGTGGCAGAGCACTGCCAACGTACTTTAAAAGGAAAGGAAGAGCAATCAGCTCAGCAGTTAATAGCCTTGCAAATACAGCATTATTCAGGGCAGGGCAAACAGTACCGGGGATGGGGAAAATACCAGGGATGAGGACGGGGACGTGGTCGTGGGAGGGAACAGGGAACTGGATTTTCGGGTTATGGGGATGTTTGTAATTACTGTAAACAGCCGGGACATTGGAAGAATGAATGTCCAAGCCGGCCTGGTAACTCTGTGAACAACTAGCTAAGCCCCCTGCCAGCACAGCCAGTCAGCCCCCAGCCTTACTTTGCCCCACAACAATGACGGGACACCGGGGAACCTCAGGAAATTTTAGCCCCTTTACTACATCTCACTCCCACGGGTGAGTGTGTGTTAACTATCAATGATCTTTCTTTCCCTTTCCTTGTTGACACGGGAGCTTCGCTCTCTGCAGTTCGTACTACCAACCTGCCTAAGGTTCCCCGCTCCAGAAAAACCGTGTCCACTGTGGGCATTACAGGAGTCCCAACCACTTATCCCCTTTCAAAACCTCTACCGGTCCAGGTTGGTGCCCTTTCTGCGGATCATGCCTTCCTTCTCTCTGATTCCACTCCAGTAAACCTTTTGGGTCGCGATCTGTTATGTAAGCTTGGCTGCACCATATACTATTCCCCGGATGGGGTCTATTTACAAATTCCCCAGTCTTCCCTGAGTGATTCTGTAGCCGCCCTGCTGTCTGAAACGTCCCTTTCTACTCTGGTCCCTTGTTGCCCACTGGTCCCGTCCCTTGAGCACCTAATTTCGCAGGTCCCATCCTCTCTGTGGCCAACCCATCCCTCTGAGGTGGGCCGCTTAAATACTGATCCTGTTTGCCTTACTGTTGACTCTTCCAAACCCCTGCCACGCCTATCTCAGTACCCTTTAAACCCTGAGGCAGAGGCTGGCATTGCTCCAGTCATAACTGCCCTGTAGGAGCAAGGCAATATTGTTCCCTGTTCCAGTCCCTGTAACACTCCTATCCTCCCCGTTCGAAAAGCTGATGGCAAATCATGGCGATTTGTTCAGGACCTTCGAGCCATTAATCGTATTGTCATACCCGTTTTTCCTGTTGTCCCAAACCCAGCAACGATCCTGGCTTCCATTCCACCAGCTGCAACTCATTTTACTGTTGTTGATTTGTGTTCTGCTTTCTTTTCTGTTCCGGTTCACCCTGATTCCCAGTACCTCTTTGCCTTTTCCTACAGGGGACAGCAATATACATGGACCACGCTCCCTCAGGGGTATACAGAAAGTCCATCTTATTTCTCCCAGGCATTAGCCCGAGACCTAGCTGACCTTGTTTTCCCATCTGGGTCCACTCTAGTCCAATATGTAGATGATCTGCTCCTCTGTTCCCCCTCGTTATCTGCCTCAGAAACTGATTCTTTAGTGCTCCTTACTGCCCTAGCAAACAAAGGTCACAAGGCTTCGCGCTCTAAACTACAGCTCTGTCAAACCTCTGTCACATACCTTGGTTTTCTCCTCTCCCAGGGTTCCCGTACGCTTTCTCCCACCCGCATCCAGGCTATCCTTAGCTTTCCCTGACCCTGCACTCCACGCCAGGTCCGAAAATTTTTAGGCATGACTGGATTTTGCAGGCAATGGATTCCCCAATACGCCTCCCTTGCAAAACCTCTACAGGAACTCACTCGACTCTCTGTGCCTAATCCCATGCCATGGCCACCTGAAGCAGACTCTGCCTTTGTTTCCCTCAAACAAGGTTTGGCTTCGGCCCCCGCTTTAGGGCTGCCAGACTATTCTAAGCCTTTTACCCTTTTCTGCCATGAACAATCTGGATGTGCACTTGGAGTTCTCACTCAGGTGCACGGAGGCAGGAATCGTCCAGTAGCTTATTTCTCTGCCACTTTGGATCCTGTGGCCCAAGGCCTGCCCCCCTGCCTGCGTGCTGTGGCTGCTGCAGCACGCCTAGTCGAAATGTCTGAAACCCTTGTCCTTCACTCCCCCCTTACTCTCATGGTCCCTCACTCTGTAGAAACTCTGCTGTTACAACGCAATACAAGCCACCTCTCCTCCGCTCGCCTTACCAGGTATGAACTTCTACTGCTGTCAGCCTCATATATCACTATAAAGCGCTGTTCTCAGTTAAATCCTGCCACTCTCCTTCCTTTGTCTACTGACGATGATCCTCATGACTACCTTGCAACTGTCTCTGCTATCACCCTCCCGCGCTCTGACCTTTCTGATGTCCCTCTCCCTAACTCTGACCCTGTTTTGTTTACTGATGGTTCCTGTTTTCGAGACAACCAAGGTCGTCTCCTTGCAGGATACGCTGTAGTGTCACTCTCTGAAACCCTAGAAGCTGCACCTTTACCTTCTGTAAGCTCAGCACAAGTTGCTGAATTAGTTGCCCTCACCCGTGCCTGCTTTTTGGTGGAGGGACGCTCCGTCACCATTTACACTGACTCCCGCTATGCTTTTGGGATTGTACATGACTTTGGTACCCTCTGGCAAGCTCGGGGTTTCCTTACATCTGCCGGTACCCCTATTAAGAATGGCCCCTATATTGCTGCTCTCCTGTATGCAGTTTTACTTCCCTCTGCCCTGGCTATTGTTAAGTGCCCTGGCCACTCGATGGCAGACACTGATGTTGCTAAGGGTAATGCGTTTGCTGATGCCTCTGCTAAACATGCTGCTGCTATAGAACCTTCCCTACATGTTTTTCTAGGTTCCCTCTCTGTTTCTATACCACCACCGTCCCTCACTGACCTCACCCTGCTCCAGGACCCTGCCCCAGAAACTGAAAAAGATTCCTGGGTTGCCCACGGTTGCTCTCTACATCCTGATTCCCTTTGGCATTCGCCCACTGGTACCTTTGTAGCCCTCTTTTCATTCTACCCATCGCTGGCCGCCCTGCTACACGGTGTTTCACATGTTGGAAAGGAGGGAATGGTGTCTGCTCTAACTAAGGCGAGATGATGGGCTCCCCATTTCAGCTGATTTGCAGCCTGCCACTGTGCCGCCTGCACCACTTGCCAAAGCCACAATATTGGTAAACCTGTAAAAGTGGCTCAGGGATTCTGGGGCTTGCCTCAAGCACCCTTCTTGCATTGGCAACTTGATTTTGTACAAATGCCTAAGTGTCAACGAATTGAATTTATTTTGGTTATGGTATGTTTATTTTCTGGTTGGATTGAAGCCTTTCCTTGTCGCAAGGCTGACTCACTGTCCGTTGCTAAATGTTTGTTAAACCATATTATGCCTGCCAAGGGAATTCCTGTCACTCTGTCCAGTGACCGGGGTACACACTTTACTGGACAAATTGTTCAACATCTGGATCATATGATACATGTTACACACCTGCTGCACTGTCCCTACCACCCACAAAGTGCAGGTGCTGTGGAAAGGTGAAATGGTGTACTTAAGAATAAACTTGCTAAAATTTGTGACTCCATGGGGTTAAGCTGGCCAGCAGCTTTACCACTAGCCCTTATGGAAATGCGATCCACTCCATCCCAAAGGCATAAACTGAGTCCTTTTGAAATCGTTATGGGACGCCCTATGCAAACTGTGGCTACCATTACTCCAGTCCCAGACTTGAATTTGACTCACAGTACACTCCTTCAATATTGCAAGGGATTAATGCAAGCTGTAAGTCACTTCTATTCACAGGTTCGAGCCGCCTGGCCGACGGAACCCACCTCTGACGCCTGCCACAACCTTGAACCAGGTGACTGGGTCTACGTACGGCATCACCATCGAAAACACGCCTTGGAACCTCGGTGGAAGGGTCCTCATCAGGTACTACTTACTACCCAGACAGCTGTTAAGATATCTGGCATTGCAGCATGGATACATGCTTCACAGTGTAAGAAGACACCCTCCTCGGCGAACCAGTCAACACCTCAGGATTGCGCAGAGTCAGTTTTGACTCCAGAAGAAGACGTAGAGGAACAGCCTGCAATACCTTACAATCTACGCTCTCGTAAGGGTTGCCAGAAGCAGACGACAACCTAAAGCAAGGCCCAAGAAGCAGCAGTAGTGAGCCTAGCGCCTGCTGCCTGGTGGACATAAAACTGTGAGTGCAGTTCCCTCAGTTGAGGTTGTCAGAACCAGAAGATCCTTGCCTCCAACATGCACCTCTGGTGGCGCCAGTTCCTTGGCTGCTGGTATCTTAAGGTCTGGGGTGCCCACAATGACAATTCTTTTATCCAGCAGCAAGTGTGGATAGCTCAGACCCTTAATATTTCTAAATGCTGGGTCTGCAGCCACATCCCAGCCCACTCTCAAGCTGGTGTTCCTGTCCTGGCTATCCCACTGAATTCCCCAGACCTTACTGGAGGACCTCGTCCATTTAACAAAACATGGAACAGCAATGACACTTGGGAAGCAGTGGGAATAAATGTATCTAAATGGATAAGTGTGGTGGAGGGGAAAGGTTTTTGGTGTTGGGTGTGTAATGGGACAGGGCTGGATCTGGGAACAAGCCGTTGCCTTCAGCATATTGTAGCAAATGGTGTATGGGATTATTCAAATAAAACTAAGGAGTGGCGGACTGGGTATGGGGATATGAATTTTTTCTCAACCTGGGATCAAACAGAAAAGTCAATCTCATGTTCCCCCTACAGTAATCTTTGTAAAAATAATACAATCTTCCAATGCCATACAAATTCTACCACTCCTCGTAAGGAGGATTACCCTGTGCCCTTTGGAGGATATTACTCCTCATTTGCAGATACCTATGTAACAAATGGGTGCAATTGACCCTTCCCAGCCTTAATAGGCCATCATTGGTTTGTGGAACCAAAGCTTATACTGTATTATCAGCTAACTGGTCAGGTATCTGTTATCCCGCCCAACTCTTCCCACAATTCTGGGTACTAGAGTCCCTCCCATGAGAACGCCTCCGTAATTTCAGGTGAAAAAGAAGGGACTTACTAGATGCCCAATGGTATATACATAACATAAGCCCCTTAACTTGGGAAGAGGCCATTGGCACTTCCTTTATCCCACTTGGGGGAGTAATACACCACGCAAAAAGACTCCTAAGGTTACAAGCAGTGGTTGAAATAATGGCAAATGAAACCGGAGAAAGTTTAGAAACCCTGGCCAAAGAAACAGGGTTGATCAGACAGGTTGCCTTCCAAAACCATCAAGCATTAGACATAGTGCTGGTGGCCAAAGGAGGGACCTGTGCTCTCATTGGAAAAGAATGTTGTGTGTTTATACCTGACAATACCAATGAGGTAATAGATCACGCTAGCCACTTAGAACAAATCGCATATCTTCCTCATGAAGAGCTGAGTTCTTTATGGAAGTGGCTAAGTAACCTGTTCAATTTCTCTGGCATAGGAAACTGGTTGTTTCAGGGAGCCCTAACTATCCTGTTTGGAATCTTAGTGATTTTTGTAGGCTTTCAGTTAATCTCCTGTTGTATCCAGAATTGTGTCACCCAGATGGCTGCCCCAAAACAGAGTGCTAATATGATGATTTTGAATATCGCTGATGAACTAAGAGATAAGGAACGGTTAATTTGTGGAACTCAGTAAGGGTTGGTCATGGCGTACGCCTGACCAAAAGGAGGGATTGTGAAAGTAGAATGAATTATATAGTAAGAATAGAAAGGATTAAAGAAATGTTATCTGTACCTTTAAGCAAAGTTGTTGGAACGTTGCAACCAGGTGTCAGAAATACAAACATTAACATAGAACAATTGCACCGTTTAAGGGCAATTGGTGAAGCATTAGCCTTAGATCGATAAGAGTTAGTAAGGAAGTAGGATATGTATGCTGTGTCCCAGGTGAATTTTCCTGTTTTGCTTTCTTTGTCCCTTTGTCTAATTCCCGCTCTTTTATCTGTATAAATAAGACTGTTTGGGCCTTCCATGGCCACTCACATATTCTGAATGTTATTGGCGGAGCGCTGCGCTAATAAACAGAGTGGTCTGACAAATTGTGAGCCCTGATTCTAACTTTGACACACATTAACAGATGCATTCACAGCGAGCACAACTGGATACAAACCAGTTGCTACCCCAAAATTACATGCAAATACTGCATCCCTCAAGTGTGCAGAGTTAAGGCTGTGTAGGAATACAGGCCTACATTAAGCCTGAGTCAACTGTGGTTTTAAACTGAGCTTGGATGTTAGCATAAGAGATAGGCCGAAGAGCATGTGACCCAAAAGATCTGAGATCATGAGAAAAGAAAAGGGTTATTTGTGTTAAAATAGTAGCAATCCTTGAAATACAGCAGTATCTTATTTAACGGTTGGGTTGAGGTCATCAAAATTAAGAATATACAGTTAATTGGGTACCTGGTGCAGTCAATAATTAATGCTATGTGGTTTGTTGAAAAAGAAATGCTTAGTCCAGTTGGTGGAATGAAATATGGCAAAATAAGATAAGAAGAAAATCTTGGAGACACCCCATCATTAATCTTGTCTTGACTGGGTCAGAAGGCAGGGTTCAGCTCTAACTGCCTCTTCTGGCTTTAGCTAAGTATCAAGATCCAGCAATGACATCACTTGTTTATTCTAGTGTATAAAAGACAAGGTATCTAGCGGTTTCTTTGTCAGAGATTTTTCTTACCCCTGTGGAGTCATATCATGATGGGAAAGTATTCCCGAGCCTGATCTTTTTTGGGGTATTTGCCCAATGCTTATAACTGAATTATTGCTAGGAGGTACAGTATAGGTGGGCATATGCTTGTATTTGTATTTGGGATGTAATCAACACCGAGTGACCTCTGGCTCAATAAAGAAATATTTGTATGGAAACTGAGTCATGGTAAACTTTAATAAATGTATTAGGAGATTTTTTCCCCAATAGGCTCACTATGCTACATTGCTCAGGAGAGCAGTGGAGTGTGTAACTTCATCATTTCCTGAACGTGAAGGGCCTAACCCTGCAATTTCCCACATTTGGGTAGTGTACTTTTGTTGTGGAATTTACAGTTACATCATCAGATGACATCATCTTTCATAAAAGACTGAGTTAAAAAAAAAGAGCCCAGCTTCTTGTGGGGGCCTTGTCCTGACCCCAATGCTCCTATGGCTAGAATTCAGCTGCATTTACACTCTGATTGCGAGCAAGGGGAGACTATTGGCCTTGCTGCCAACATTACATACCTCTCACAGGCAGATCTGGGTGTAGATATAAGAGGAAGTACAGGTAAACCATCTCATGTAGCTGCATAGCAGGGATACAGTGGTAGAGCTTTGAACAGACCCAAGGCCCCACATTTCTTGACTCCAGTGTCCTACCCATAGACCATGTTGCCTATCTATGTTTTCCTGATCACTAGCTAGGTAGATGCAGTGTGTCTCATAGGTAAAACATATGGTTCTATTCTTGGCTCAACCACTCACCTGCTTGCTGACCTTGGGACAAGTTATTTCTCCTTTCTGGGCCTCTGTTTCTCCACCTCCCTTCCCTCCGCCCAACCTTTGTCTTGCATGTTTAGATTTTCAGCCTTTGAGGACTGCAAGTTTCTCTTCCAATGTGTCTGCAAAGTGCTTAGAAGAATGGGACAATAATCTTGGAGTCCTTCAATATTCATGCTCATGTAAATCATGAGGAAACGAGTCAATTTACTGTTCTATAGCATGTTAAATAAGGCCCATGAAAAGTTAAACAAACTTATCTTTAAATCTCCAAATTGACCAGCAGTGGGGTTTGGGTTCTGTTGTTACTTCATTGCTATCACTTCCCATAAAACTAACTGAGTTCTGATCTCAGTTGTTTTGTGGCAATCAGTAATAGTTAATGATTAAAAGAACAATTTGAATTAATACTATACAGTACTATACTCATAGACTCATAGACTCTAGGACTGGAAGGGACCTCGAGAGGTCATCGAGTCCAGTCCCCTGCCCTCATAGCAGGACCAAATACTGTCTAGACCATCTCTAAAAGAAATTTATCTAACCTACTCTTAAATATCTCCAGAGATGGAGATTCCACATCTTCCCTAGGCAATCTATTCCAGTGTTTAACTACCTTGACAGTTAGGAACTTTCTCCTAGTGTCCAACCTAAATCTCCCTTGCTGCAGTTTAAGCCCATTGCTTCTTGTTCTATCATTGGAGGCTAAGGTGAACAAGTTTTCTCCCTCCTCCTGATGACACCCTTTAGATACCTGAAAACTGCTATCATGTCCCCTCTCAGTCTTCTCTTTTCCAAACTAAACAAACCCAATTCCTTCAGCCTTCCTTCATAGGTCATGTTCTCAAGACCTTTAATCATTCTTGTTGCTCTTCTCTGGACCTTCTCCAATTTCTCCACATCCTTCTTGAAATCCAGTGCCCAAAACTGGACACAATACTCCAGTTGAGGCCTAACCAGTGCAGAATAAAGCGGAAGAATTACTTCTCGTGTCTTGTTTACAACACACCTGTTAATGCATCCCAGAATCACGTTTGCTTTTTTTGCAACAGTATCACACTGTTGACTCATATTAAGCTTGTGGTCCACTATGACCCCTAGATCTCTTTCTGCCATACTGCTTCCTAGACAGTCTCCTCCCATTCTGTATGTGTGAAACTGATTGTTCCTTCCTAAGTGGAGCACTTTGCATTTATCTTTATTGAACTTCATCCTGTTTACCTCAGACCATTTCTCCAATTTGTCCAGATCATTTTGAATTTTCACCCTGTCCTCCAAAGCAGTTGCAATCCCTCCCAGTTTGGTATCGTCCGCAAACTTAACAAGCATACTTTCTATGCCAACATCTAAATCGTTGATGAAGATATTGAACAGAACCGGTCCCAAAACAGACCCCTGCGGAATCCCACTTGTTATATCTTTCCAGCAGGATTGGGAGCCATTAATAACTACTCTCTGAGTACGGTTATCCAGCCAGTTATGCACCCACCTTATAGTAGCCCCATCTAAATTGTACTTTCCTAGTTTATCTATAAGAATATCACGTGAGACCGTATCAAATGCCTTACTAAAGTCTAGGTATATCACATCCACCGCTTCTCCCTTATCCACAAGGCTCGTCATCCTATCAAAGAATGCTATCAGATTAGTTTGACACGATTTGTTCTTTACAAATCCATGCTGGCTATTCCCTATCACCTTACCACCTTCCAAGTGTTTGCAGATGATTCTTTAATTACTTGCTCCATTATCTTCCCTGGCACAGAAGTTAAACTAACTGGTCTGTAGTTTCCTGGGTTGTTTTTATTTCCCTTTTTATAGATGGGCACTATATTTGCCCTTTTCCAGTCTTCTGGAATCTCCCCCGTCTCCCATGATTTCCCAAAGATAATAGCTAGAGGCTCAGATACCTCCTCTATTAACTCCTTGAGTATTCTAGGATGCATTTCATCAGGCCCTGGTGACTTGCAGGCATCTAATTTTTTTAAGTGATACGCATGCTCTGTTGTAAGAGTTCCCCTGCATACTGTATCAAAGCAGAACAGTCTTATACTAAAATATTACTTAGGTTGTAAGGTCTTTGGGAAAGTGACTGTCTTTTTATTATGTGTTTATACAGTGCCTAGTACACTGGGGGCTTGGTCCATGATTGGAGCTCTTAGGTGCTACTGCATTACAAATCATTATCATCGTCATGGAGTAATTCAGACTACAAAATTGTCGGGAGATCAGCTCCCAAAGGGGACAGTGCAGATAAATAATAAAAACTGCCATCCTGTCTGATGAAGTAATGCATCCTTTGGAGTGAGTGAAGAGATCATCACCCTCTGTTCCAGATGTGCATGAGGAAGTGGTTCTTGGTGCAGCTAGTTGGTGAGGACTATACAGAAACACTCCTGAATTTCAGTAAGTGCAAAACTTTCCAATTTTAAGTTCATGCTCTTCTTCCAACTATTTAATGCCACTTCCTTCTAGGAGCATTTAAGCATCAAGCCCTGCGATCCCTTACTTCAGTGGGATTATTCATTCACCCACTCCCATATTTACACAGTTGTGTATGGAGATGATTATTCTGGAATAGTTTTTCCTGATTAACTCCTGGTGTGGATGTTCTTATTCTGGAATAAAAGTGTCTTTGTTTTTTATCTAATTTTTCCACAAGGGGAAAGAAAATCTTCATATTAGCTTTGATTTGGAGTATGATCCACTGTGTACCTTTCCCATAATCTGCTCCGGACCAACAGCTCATTGGGTAGGTGGCATGATATTGTCTCTGACTTTCTCCCAGAGTTTAAGAACACTTTTTCCACCTTGCTTTTGATAGGATGTCTTTTATAGTTCTTAATAGTTTGCAGAATCTCTTGCTCTTAATCATATTTGGTACACTGGAGATGAAGGTTTCTCTCCATCACAATCTTTCCTCTGTCACACTGGCTGCATAATCATTGCCAGAATTGGTTGATTTTTTTTTCAGATGGAACTTCTTCCAACTAAAAACTGTGTATTCAGGTCAAGCAAAACAGTTCATGAATTCAAACTGAATTCAGAAAAATGTTGTACCTCCCCCAAAAAATCCTGAAACATTGAAATGTTTTGATTTTTCAATTTGGAACGACTTTTAATTTCAAATTTTACTTCCATTTTGTGTTTTAAAAACAGTAAAGAAGACTCCTCAAGAATTAAATGAAATATTTCATTTTGGGTGAAACTAAATGTTTTATTTCAGCCAAAATTAATGTTTTTGACTTTTTCATTCCACTGAAATATATGGATTTTTTTGTTTTGTTTTGGGTCAATCCAATTTCCCTCCCTCCACCCCCAAAAAATTTCATCACTACTCTCTGTGTTTAAACTTTTTTGTGCCTCCCAGTTTGTGATCCCCAATTCTATATTTGGTGAGAAGTCTGCCTTAGCTTTGCACATGTCACTGTGGTGAGGAGTCTGCAAATGTCATTATTCCATGCAGGGATCTGTAGGCATCTGGCTTGTTCCTGTTTTTGAGTTGTTCTTCCAGTGATTCTTATACTGGTAATTTAGTTATGCACAGCACCAAGCATATTTTCGGTTCTTAACAAATACATATGTAAATAAAACGTATGTCCATATTAGCAGGTCATTTTTTCCATAACAAAATTGCTGCTTTTTTAGTCATTTGAAGATAAAGGGCAGTTGCAAAATTTTGATCTTAAGTTGGATTTGAATTTCTGACACCTCAGCTATGGAGGTGGTAGGATCTTGGGTATAGATTGGGACAGAATGAATTAGGAATCATTTCAAACACATCATATCTTGAGCTTTTTGCAATGCAGGGTTTGATTCACATCCTTTTCTGTTCAGGTCAGTGGTAATTTCCCTTTACTATATATCAGGTACTATGCATTCTGCAATCCATGCTTTATGAGCCCTGACCCAAATTACCACAGATACTGAGTGCCTCCACTTTTGGATGACCAACTTGTGATAACTTAGCTTGATTTTCAGACATCTTATAGGTCTTGATTACTTGTACTCCACTACACCAGTTTTAGGACCAGTGTAGCTCCTTTGAAATTCAAGAGCGGTGTAAATCCACATAACTAATTTACACCAGATGATTCTGGCCCATTGGACCTACATGGGCATAATGCTATAGAAACTCAGTGGTGAATCAGACCCAAAGCAATTCCATTTGCATTGAACTCGTGAGAGAGTGAAGAATCACACAAAATCACTGGTCACTTTTACAGTTTTGGCCTGATAAGACTGCGTCAAAGTTAACATTACACAGAGCTGTCTGTTTGAAAGGTGAGTTTTCAAAGTGCCCAAAGTCCATACGCATAGGCAGACCCACCTGAAAATTGGATGGACTAGGTTAGAAATAGTGTTCTAAAACTGGAGTAATGTGGTTAAGGGATTCATGAGATACAATCCCGCTCACTCCCAAATTAACCTTGTTTGAAAATTTGCGGGATCTCATAACACATTTTAGTCACAAAACTGGGAGGGGGCAGGGAGGATCTGTGGGTAAAAGTCACGTAAAACATCCATCACTGAACTGCTCTAAGATCCAGTACAGAGTACTCAGAAATTCAAATTTTATTAGATATTCACTCAGATTCCAAGAAAAGTTGCACACGACAGCTCTGAGAATTAGTGCATTAGAGACACAGGTTGCAGCAATTTGTAAAAGAGACAACATTCTTAGCTTCCTAAAATTCACAGGAAGACTCAGATTGTCTGGAGAAATTTATGACACTGGAGGATGGCAGAGTGGGGGAAAGTATTCTGTGACAATTTATTGTTTCCTTTTCTTCTTCAGGATGAAAACTAGACAAGAAACAGTGGGAAGAAACAGCACAACAGTCACTGGATTCATTCTCCTCGGTTTTTCTGACATTCCTAGCCTGCAGCATTTATTTTTTTTGGTGTTTCTGGTCACCTACATAGTCACCTTGGCTGGAAACCTTCTAATCATTGTCCTCACATTGGCTGACCCAGCCCTTCATACCCCCATGTACTTCTTCCTCAGGAACCTGTCCTTCCTGGAGATGTGCTACACATCAGTCAATGTCCCCAAGATGCTTGGAAATCTGTTCTCTGGGGATAAAGCCATCTCTTTCATTGGCTGTGCTATGCAAACCTATTTCACCTTTTTCCTTGGTGGGTCAGAGTGTTTTCTCTTGGCGTCCATGGCCTACGATCGCTATGTTGCAATATGCAAGTCTCTGCATTACCCTGTGGTTATGAACAGGAAGGTGTCCACTGGACTGGCTGCTGGATCCTGGCTCAGTGGTCTCCTCATGTCCTTTGGTCTCACCAGCATGGTATTCATCCTACCCTTCTGCAGATCCCACGAGATTAATCATTTCTTCTGTGACATCCCTCCACTGCTGAAGCAGGCGTGTGGAGACACCTCCCGTAATGAAATGGCTGTCTTCATGGTGGCTATGTCCTTTGACACCTTTCCCTTCATGCTGATCCTCATGTCCTACGTCTGCATCATCTCCACCATCCTGAGGATGCCATCCAGGGAGGGCAGGAGGAAGTCCTTCTCCACCTGCTCCTCACACCTCATTGTGGTGACATTGTTCTATGGCTCCGCTTGCATTATGTATCTGAAGCCCAATTCCTCCTACTCACCAAACACAGACAAGTTTCTCTCTCTGTCCTACACAATTATCACGCCCATGCTAAACCCCATCATCTACAGCCTGAGGAACAAGGAGGTGAAGGGAGCATTCTGGAGAATGGTGCAGAGAAGAAGGTTCCATTGAATAAAGGAATTTGATTGACTGCAAATGTCTCCAGCTCAGTTCTTTTAAAGACTTTATATCTATGTTAGGACCTTATCTTGCCCCATTCCCATGGTAACTGAGCACCTCATAATCTTTAATGGATTTAACCTCATACTGCCTCTGTGCAGTAGGAAAATGCAATAATTTAAGTTTTAAAGATAGAGCTGAGACAGGTTGAATCACAGAATCCTCCTTGGGGGCTGCCATTTTATGTGCTGAGACTACCCCTGAGCCTGTTTCCCCTGGCAGCTAAGGACTTCAGTGCCCTGTCTGATTTGAACCAGACACACTTGCCTGCTGCAAAAAGAGACCCAGGTCTGAACAATAGCCCCAAAAAGCAGGCTTAACTGAAAACATCTCAAAAAGTATTGGGGGAGGGATAGCTCAGTGGTTTGAGCATTGACCTAATAAACCCAGGGTTGTAAGCTCAATCCTTGAGGGGGCTGTTTAGTGAACTGGGGTAAAGATGTGTCCAGGGATTAGTCCTGATTTAAGCAGGAGGTTGGATCATTCAGCCTTCTGAGGTCCCTGATATTATAAGTGTTCCTCTCTCCACCATTCTGATACCCAAACCCCACATAAATCCTTTTCACACTGTATAAAGCTTATACAGGGTAAACTCATAAATTGTTCGCCCTCTGTAACACCAATAGAGAGATATGCATAGCAGTTTGTGACCCCCCCAAATATTAATACATACTCTGGGTTAGTTAACAAGTAAAAAAAAAGATTTATTAAATACAAATAGTAGGATTTACTTGGTTCCAAGTAATAACAGACAGAACAAAGTGAATTGCAAAGCAAAATAAAAGAAAACACACAAGTCTATGCCTAATAGCATAAGAAAATGATTACAGATGAAATCTCACCCTCAGAGATGTTCCTGTAAGCTTTGTTTACAGACTAGCCTCCTTCAAGTCTGGGACCAGAAATCACTCACACCCCTCGAGGTTACTGTCCTTTGTTCCAGTTTCTTTCAGGTATCATTTGGGGGTGGAGTCAGTTGCAGACAAAATGGAGGCATTTCCAGGGGCTTAAATAGACTTTCTCCCATGCGTGGTCCCCCTCCTCTCTCCTATCCAGAATTCAGTTCCAAGATAGAGTTTTAGAGACACATCGGCAAGTCACATGTCCATGCATGACTCAGAACTTACAGGTAGCAGCCATTGTTCACATGCTACCTTGAACGTCCTCAGGAAGACTTCTGATGTGGATTGGAGCCTTCCAAGATCTATTGTCCATTAAATGTTTCTTGACTGGAAACTTAACTTGCAAATTCCTTTCTAAAGAAGCTGACCAAATGCCTTACTAAGGCTACTTAAAATCAACCAAGTACACAGCCAATATTCATAACTTTGAATAAAAAAATGATACATGCATACAAATAGGATGGACATATTCAGTAGATCATAACCTTTGCAGAGATATATTACATGGCATATGTAGCTTAAAACATATCTCAGTTATGTCATATATACATTCATAAGCATATTCCCATAAAGCAATATGGGTTGCAACATCACAAGAGCAATGATGTACAATGGCCAAATTTCAAAAGGTGTTTAGGTGCCTCAGTACACAGATAGGTGCCTAATGGGACTTTCAGAAATGCTTAAGCAGTTAGGCACCTAACTCCCATTGACCTAGCTACATTTGTGAATCCCAGAAGGCATCCATCTGCATCCTTAGGTAAATAGCTAAATACCTTTGAAAATCTGTCCCTAAGATTGTTAAAGGTATAGATGATGCTGTGATCATCCTAGCTGATTTAGGAGTCTAAGTCTCATTTTCAAAATGGAGTAAGGCACTTAGGAGCCTAAATCCCTGTGACTGTAAATGAGATTTTGTCTCCTAAGTGCCTAAATCTCTTTTGAAAATGAGACTTAGACTCCTAAATCAGTTAGCTGTTGCAATTCTGAGTATGCAACACATAAATACTTTTAAAAATCAGATCCTGGTGTCCTTTTAAAATTTTCTCAAGGGTCAACATTCTTAAAGGTATTTCAGTTCCTAGCGGGATTTTCAAAAGCCTCTGAGTACCTAAAACCCATTGATTTCAATATCTGAATACTTTTCAAAACCTGTGTCTATGTTATTTGTCACACAGGAAAGCTGTGGCAGAACAGGGAGTTGAATGCATGTCTTCCGAGTCCCAGGCTAACATGATAAGCCTTGCACCACATTTCCTTTCTGGACCATCTTCTGAGCTCATGTAGACTTGCATAATTCTGAAGTAAGGTCATTGAAGTCGACTAGTGAAAGCAGAGTTAATCTGGTGTGACACCACAGCTGTTGATCTGAAAACTGGATAGTGATGCAACCACATTAAAGATTAAGTTAGAGAGACAAAAAGAGGGAATGCATTAATTCTGGAGTTGCAGCTTTGTGCACACCACCAGAGGTCACTCTTTCCCATTAATATTTACTCCATCCCAAGATTCAAGGAGATCCTGTGGGGTGAAATTTGGCTGCACAGGTTTTGAGAGTTGGTCTGGGACCTAGAGAGACTTTGAGAACCACAGGATCCATGTCCAGCAGAAACACTTAATATTCAGTTTTATATCCATTACCCTGATCCCTGTCTTTCTTCTATGTATCACTGTAGCAACATGAGTGCAGAATTAAAGTAACACATAGTGCCTTCCCTAAGAAGTCAGAGTTAAGGTTATATATTCCTTATCACATGAAAGATCACATTCTATCACACAAGGAGGAAGAGTTAAGGTTATACATGATTTATTAAAGAAAATTTCATCCAATCCAGGTTTATATGTTTTTACCTTCTACCCAAACAAAGTACAAGCAACAGAAGAGTCTCAGAAAGAGTATCATCCATAATTCCCTTTCCCTATCTATTCTCTAGAACCAATTTTTACACATCAGGAGGACCACATGGTCAAAGAAGGAAAAGGTAACCATCTGCTTCCTAGCAAAAAGAAAATTCTTTCCACTGAAAGAAGCTGATTGTTCTGGCTTCCTATTGATCTAAGAAACCTTTCAAGCCACAACAAGTGATGCAAGTGTTCTTCATGTGTTCCTCAGAGTGGAACTGAGGATCTGGCCCCAGCAAAATCTGCACTGTAATCCAAGGTAACTCAGCTGGGATCAATGGAGCTAATTTTTCTCTCCTCATCCCAATGTGAATCAGGAGTAACTACAATGGAATCAGTGGACCTGATTCTTCTCACACTCAGTTGGGTGAGAATCAGGAAAAGCTTAGTTAACATCAAAAGGCTTGCTGATATGCACATTCATCCCAAAGTGAATCAGCTCAAAAACTCAATCAAAGACAATGATTCTTATTGTTTTTTTCAGTTACACTAGTGTTTAATTAGGCTAAATCTGCTGAAATTAGTGGCCTAGTTTATCTGTTTTGTCCACAGTGTCCCGTGAATACCACCAGTAACTTGCTGGGAGGAAGGAAAGATCACGGCAAGATGCTGCCAGATGCTTTTATGGCTCTCTGTTCTCTAGGCCAATTTGAAGGCCTATTCAGCTTCTTTCCACTTAGAGAACCCTCTGGGTTTCCCTAAATTGCAGTAACGTGATGATGGTGTCAAGAGACCCTTCCAATAACCAGGGATTATTGAAATTTTGAACTTGGAGAAATGTACCAGCTCTGACTTTGCTCAAGCTAACGCACAAAAAATAACAATGTAGTGGCAGCTGCATGGTTGGCAGGATGGACTAGCTTCCTGAATCCATACCCTGGTTTTCACATGGGATTGGCAGGGGTAACCAACTCTGGACAAGATGCAGGGTCCCTCCTTGCTGAACTTTGCGTATGCCTGTCAAAAATGGGACCTGGAGATGATCCTGAGATATTCTTAGTAACCGTTGAATGGGTGGCCACAGCCATTAGGTGGTCCCCAGAACACTGGGCTACCTTGTTGGTCCCTTATCTGACGGGGCCAGCTGTGGCAGCATACTGGGGCTTAGACCTCCCATGATGCTTTGGACTACAGGAAAGTGAAGGCTACTATCCTGGACCAAATGGGTATTAACCAGCCACTAACCACTGGTGATTCTGTCAGAAAAGGTACCCAGCAGTGGCTAGATTCCGGGTGGCAGCGCAACGCTTGTGTGACAGTGCCTGGTTGGGGCTGGAGCCAGACCGTAAGTCAGTAGTCCAAGTGGTGGAAACTGTGGTGCTAGAAGAGTTCACTAGAGGTGGCTAGGCTGAGGAACATCCATATTCACGAGCAATTCCTGGACAGTATCCATGTGGAGACAACTGACGTAGCTGTCCCAGATCACAGGACTACTGACACACCAGTGGAGGAGGAGATGTCTCAGGGTGTATCTGATACACCAGTGGAGGAGGAGATGGCTCAGGGTGGACACAGCCAGCTGGTTACTTCTGGCAGCAGGCAGTGCTCCACCCCTGCTGCGAGCCCTCCTGCTGTGGTAATAGATAACCGTTATGCTCTTCTTGATACAGGAGAGAAGGAATCACCCCCAACAGTTAAGGAGGCGAAGCCTCGTACCCCTAAGGCTGGGAGGTCTACTGCCACCACTGATAATAAGAAACGTAGGGTAGTGGTGGTTGGAGACTCTCTGCTGAGGGGGATGGAGACACCCATCTGTCGCCCTGACCGTTCATCCCGAGAGGTATGCTGCCTGCCAGGGGCCCGTATCCGAGATGTTACGGAGGCATTGTCGAAGATTATCCGGCCTTCTGACTACTACCCCATGCTACTCATCCATGTGGGCACAAATGATACTGTGAGGTGTGACACTGAGCAGATCAAGAGTGACTACAGGGCTCTGGGAGTACGGGTTAAGGAGTTTGGAGCACAGGTGGTACTCTTCAATTCTTCCTGTCAAAGGTAGGGGCCCTGGCAGAGACAGATGCATCGTGGAGGTGAATGCCTGGCTGCGAAGATGGTGTCGCCAGGAGGGCTTTGGTTTCCTCGACCATGGGATGCTATTCGAGGAAGGACTGCTAGGTACAGATGGTGTTCACCTTTCGAGGAGGGGAAAGGCCTTATTTGCGCACAGACTGGCTAACCTAGTAAGGAAGGCTTTAAATTAGGTTCGACGGGGACAGGTGAGCAAAGCCCACAGGTAAGTGGGGAACAAGACCTGGGAGATGGGTTGGAAACAGGAGGGAGCACGGGCTATAATAGCAGAGAGAAAGGAGGGTCAGGGTAAAGCTGGGAGGCAAGATCAAACCAGTATCTTAGATGCCTATATACAAATGCAAGAAGTATGGGTAATAAGCAGGAAGAACTGGAAGTGCTAATAAATAAATACAACTATGACATTGTTGGCATTACTGAAACTTATTGGGATAATACACATGACTGGAATGTTGGTGTGGGTATAGTTTGCTCAGGAAGGATAGACGGGAAAAAGGGAGGAGGTGTTGCCTTATATATTAAAAATGTACACACTTGGACTGAGGTAGAGATGGACATAGGAGATGGGAGTGTTGAGAGTCTCTGGGCTAGGCTAAAAGGGGTAAAAAACACAGGTGATATTGTGCTGGGAGTCTACTACAGGCCACCTAATCAGGTGGAAGAGGTGGATGAGGCTTTTTTCAAACAACTAACAAAATAATCCAAAGCCCAAGATTTGGTGGTGATGGGGGACTTCAACTATCCAGATATATGTTGGGAAAATAACACCGCGAGGCACAGACTATCCAATAAGTTCCTGGACTGCATTGCAGACAACTTTTTATTTCAGAAAGTTTAAAAAGCTACTAGGGGGGAAACTGTTCTAGACTTGATTTTAACAAATAGGGAAGAACTCATTGAGAATTTGAAAGCAGAAGGAAGCTTGGGTGAAAGTGATCATGAAATAATAGAGTTTGCAATTCTAAGGAAGGGTAGAAGGGAGTACAGCAAAATAGAGACAATGGATTTCAGGAAGGCGGATTTTGGTAAGCTCAGATAGCTGATAGGTAAGGTCCCATGGGAATCAAGACTGAGGGGAAAAACAACTGAGGAGAGTTGGCAGTTTTTCAAAGGGACGCTATTAAGGGCCCAAAAGCAAGCTATTCCGATGGTTAGGAAAGATAGAAAATGTGGCAAAAGACCACCTTGGCTTAACCACAAGATCTTGCGTGACCTACAAAATAAAAAGGCGTCATATAAAAAATGGAAACTAGGTCAGATTACAAAGGATGAATATAAGCAAATAACACAGGAATGCAAAGGCAAGATTAAAAAGGCAAAGGCACAAAATGAGCTCAAACTAGCTATGAGAATAAAGGGAATCAAGAAGACTTTTTATCAATACATTAGAAGCAAGAGGAAGATCAAGGACAGGATAGGCCCACTGCTCAGTGAAGAGGGGGAAACAGTAACGGGAGACTTGGAAATGGCAGAGATGCTTAATGACTTCTTTGTTTCGGTCTTCACTGAGAAGCCTGAAGGAATGTCTAATATAATGAATGCTTACGGGAAGAGGGTAGGTTTAGAAGATAAAATAAGAAAAGAGCAAGTAAAAAATCACTTAGAAAAGTTAGATGCCTGCAAGTCACCAGGGCCTGATGAAAAGCATCCTAGAATACTCAAGGAGTTAATAGAGGAGGTATCTGAGCCTCTAGCTATTATCTTTGGGAAATCATGGGAGACGGGGGAGATTCCAGAAGACTGGAAAAGGGCAAATATAGTGCCCATCTATAAAAAGGGAAATAAAAACAACCCAGGAAACTACAGACCAGTTAGTTTAACTTCTGTGCCAGGGAAGATGATGGAGCAAGTAATTAAAGAAATCATCTGCAAACACTTGGAAGGTGGTAAGGTGATTGGGAATAGCCAGCATGGATTTGTAAAGAACAAATCGTGTCAAACTAATCTGATAGCATTCTTTGATAGGATGACGAGCCTTGTGGATAAGGGAGAAGCGGTGGATGTGATATACCTAGACTTTAGTAAGGCATTTGATACGGTCTCACATGATATTCTTATAGATAAACTAGGAAAGTACAATTTAGATGGGGCTACTATAAGGTGGGTGCATAACTGGCTGGATACCGTACTCAGAGAGTAGTTATTAATGGCTCCCAATCCTGCTGGAAAGGTATAACAAGTGGGGTTCCGCAGGGGTCTGTTTTGGGACCGGCTCTGTTCAATATCTTCATCAACGATTTAGATGTTGGCATAGAAAGTATGCTTATTAAGTTTGCGGACGATACCAAACTGGGAGGGATTGCAACTGCTTTGGAGGACAGGGTGAAAATTCAAAATGATCTGGACAAATTGGAGAAATGGTCTGAGGTAAACAGGATGAAGTTCAATAAAGATAAATGCAAAGTGCTCCACTTAGGAAGGAACAATCAGTTTCACACATACAGAATGGGAGGAGACTGTCTAGGAAGGAGTATGGCAGAAAGAGATCTAGGGGTCATAGTGGACCACAAGCTTAATATGAGTCAACAGTGTGATACTGTTGCAAAAAAAACAAACGTGATTCTGGGATGCATTAACAAGTGTGTTGTAAACAAGACACGAGAAGTAATTCTTCCGCTTTACTCTGTGCTGGTTAGGCCTCAACTGGAGTATTGTGTCCAGTTCTGGGCATCGCATTTCAAGAAAGATGTGGAGAAACTGGAGAGGGTCCAGAGAAGAGCAACGAGAATGATTAAAGGTCTTGAGAACATGTCCTATGAAGGAAGGCTGAAGGAATTGGGTTTGTTTAGTTTGGAAAAGAGAATACTAAGAGGGGACATGATAGCAGTTTTCAGGTATCTAAAAGGGTGTCATCAGGAGGAGGGAGAAAACTTGTTCACCTTAGCCTCCAATGATAGAACAAGAAGCAATGAGCTTAAACTGCAGCAAGGGAGATTTAGGTTAGACATTAGGAGAAAGTTCCTAACTGTCAAGGTAGTTAAACACTGGAATAGATTGCCTAGGGAAGTTGTAGAATCTCCATCTCTGGAGATATTTAAGAGTAGGTTAGATAAATGTCTATTAGGGATGGTCTAGACAGTATTTGGTCCTGCCATGAGGGCAGGGGACTGGACTCGATGACCTCTCGAGGTCCCTTCCAATCCTAGAGTCTATGAGTCTATGAGTCCTGGCTGGGGGCAAGGAGTGGTCACAGCAGCACCGACCAACCACAGTGGCTGAAACCATAGACCTAATGGAGGACTACTTGGCCACCGACGGTCTGAACCATGTCCCCAAAGGTCAGTGAGTCCAAGAGGGAAGGATGTAGCGGCCGGGGATATCCATTGCCTGATGATACCAGTGGGCCTACTCTGCCTTCCTGCATGACCAGTCAGCCCGCCGAATCCTGAATGTAGGCTACCGATTGGTCCGGCGCAGGCCTGGAGCGAAGGAGACCCATTGTGGGAACCTAGCCTACCAAAACCCGATCCAGGGACCAGATAAGCTTGTTATGTATGCTGGAAGTGTGGCCAAAGGGGGCACTTTCGGTGAGACTACTCATATATGGACTGTGCCAATGGACAGGCCTGTGTAGCTGGCTCATGGGCCAAGAAACAGAGCCCAGCTAAGCTCCTGACCATTGTCTGAGTGGAGGGGAAACCCACAATGGCTCTAGTCAACTCAGGCTGCAGCCAGATGCTCGTGCGGGGAGGCCTGGTCTCTGACCTCCCACCCTTCAAAGCAAAGATACACCTCCAATGTATCCATGGGGACATCCAACCCTATCTGACCGCCACAGTAAGGTTAGAGATTCAGCACCGAGAAGAGGTCCTTGAGGTTGGTGTTGTCCCCAAACTGACCTACCCTGTGGTATTGGGATGCGATTGGCCAGCCTTTTTGGAAGATCCTGAGGGAATATGACGTCTGAAATTCTGGGAAAGTAGGGGAGTGTCGCATCGAAAAAGAACTACTCGGCCATCCCTCAGAGTCTGATCTCAGAGAAGGACCATCTCACTCTACAGATACACCTGTGGCTCCACATTCAGAGACAGAACATCCTGTGAGAGATGCCCTGACAGAGTTGGAGCGCGATGAGGATTTCGTCCAGGAACAAAGGAAAGACCCAACCTTGAGTAGGGCTTGGGGGCAGGCAACAGATTCCAAACAAGTTGTGGGGGATCCCCCCAAACACCACAGGGACCCCGGTTCAGGATCAAGAGGGGTCACTTATATCGGATGGTACACAACCCTCAGATGCAAGAAGTCATCTGACAGCTTTTAGTCCCCCAGAGGTTGTGCCAAAGCCTCCTGTACCTGCCCTATGTAGTACCCTGGGTGGGTCCAGGGCTGGCTCCAGGCCACAGCATGTTAAGAGCGTGCTTGGGGCGGCACGCCACAGGGGTGGCTCTGCCGGTTGTCGGGAGGGCTGCAGGCGGCTCCAGTGGACCTCCCTCAGGCGTGTCTGCGGAGGGTCCGCTGGTCCTGAGGCTCCGGTGGAGCATCCACAGGCATGCCTGCGGGAGGTCCACCAGAGCCGCAGGACCGGCGAGTGGCAAAGCGGCCCCCACAGCGTGCCGCCATGCTTGGGGGGGGTGAAATTGCTAGAGCCAGCACTGGGTGGGTCATCTGGTCAGGGAAAAGACGCTCCAGCGTGTTACACATCACTTATTCTGGCCAGGTATACACCAGGAGGTAAGGAATTATTGCACCTTCTGTTTGGAATATCAGCAGGCTGGGACAAAGAGAGTTCCTCGGGCCCCCCTCCTTCTCCTGCCTGTGGTAGACAAACCCTTCGAGTGCATCAGTATCGATCTTGTGGGGCCTCTAGAGAAGGGTAAAATGGGCAGCCAGTTTATTTTAGTCATTATTGATTATGCAATGTCGTATCCTGAAGCCATTCCATTATGCACAGCGACTGTCACCAACATCGTGGCAGAGCTGATGAAGATGTTATCCTGGGTCAGGATACTGAAGGAGATCCTGATGGTCCAGGGCACTAACGTGACCTTGTGTTTGATGGCTGAACTGCGTCACCTCCTATGCATCAGAACCCTCCGGACTTCAGTATATCACCCACAGACTGACAGACTGGTTGAACATTTTAATAATACACTGAAGTCAATGTTGCATAAGTTTATAGAAGATGACCCAGGACACTGGGACTCCCTGTTGACAGCCCTACAGTTTGTACCCCAAGCCTCGATGGGCTTCTCACCCTTCAAATTCCTCTATGGAAGGCAGCCATGGGGCATCCTCGACCTCCTGAGGGAGGATTAGGAGAAACAGGAGAGACGAGTTCAGGGAACTGCCCAGTATACTTGCCAGCTTCAAGAGCAGCTACAGGCCCTTGGGACCTCCGCGTAGGACAACGTATTAGAAGACCAAAAGACACAAGAACTAAGGGGCTAAGGCACGCAGCTTCAAGCTCAGTGACAACGTTCTCCTCTTGTTACCCTTCACTGAGCCCAAACATTTGGCTTAGTGCCAGGGCCCCTTTGAAGTGGCCCCATGCATGGGACCAGTCAACTACAAGGTCAGGGTATCAGTGAGAGAGGCTCAAAGTCTCCCAGCAAGAATGGTTGCAACGACTCTTGCAAGATTTCTCTGACGTCTTATTGATAGACGCGGGGCGGACCACTCTCATGAGCCACCACATCACTATGCCCGGGGACAGATAGTGTGAGACGACCACAGGCCCCTCCCCAAGAAGATGTGAGCCACTGTCTGTCAAGAACTGGAAACTATGCTTGTCAGAGTCCCCCCCCTCGACTCTGAACTCTGGGGCACAGATGTGGAGACCCGCATGAAAGACCCCCGTAAGCTTATAGGAGGAACCCCAGAGCCTACAGCTGCCCTGCTGCCCCTGAACCCTTGGGCAGTTCTGTTGACTCTGGCTGTTGGGCCTTACTGTCTGAATCTCAGGACAAAGATAGCCGCTCTCAACTTTAGACAACACTGTAGAAACCTAAGGGCTGACCCCTGGACGTTGACTGCGGGATGCTATAACCCCACTCCACCCCAAAGAGTGACAGGCTGTATCTACCTCACAACACAGATCCTGACCTCAGTTCCATCAAGGTAAATCCAGAGTCACTCCGCTGACTTTAAAGGAGCTCCTCCAGCACAAGGTTCTGTGGATTCTCTCTGACCTGCAGGGGGAATTCCACTGAGCACCATTCAGATCCTGTGAAAATAAAATAAAGTGAAGATACTGTGGCTGAGCTAATAGGAACTGGGAGACCAAATCCCTTACAGAGCTTGGAAAATCTCAACCTCCATTTCAACTGCACTATTAAACAATAATGGAATACCAATTCAAATTTATTACAAATATTTTTGGATGTTTTTCAACATTTTCAAATATACAAATTTCAATTACAATGCAGAATACAAAGTGTAGAGTGCTTGAGTTAACTGTGGTTAATTGACAGCCCTAATTGTGCCTCTTCAAATCATAAAGAGAACTGGTCAAAAAAAATTGAGTAGACCTATTGAAATCAGTGGGACTAGTCACAGAGTAAGGTATTACTCCATGTGAGTGAGGAAGGAAGAATTGGGCCATTAAATTCTCAGAGGTTGGAGTGCTAAGTATAGGCAACATTGTGAATCCTTCACTCGTACTGGTAAACAACTACTGTCACTAATAGCTTCATTGACTTCAGTGGAACTATTCATGTGTGCGACTATTCACTAATGTGACCAAGGGGTTCATAAGAGGATCCTCAGTTAGCACCCAGAACTGGTCACTAGCACCCAAGATGGCAGGTTTTAACCAGTGTGTCATAGATTGAAAAAACAACCTGCGTCCCAGAGCTGTGCAGCACAGAATTGTTCTGATGGTTCTGCTAATAGTATGCAGACCATACTTACCCATGGTGTAATTCCACTGCCTAGAGCGGACTTAGTCCGGGAACAAATCTGTCCCCCTGATGTTTACAAAGAACTAGCTGGATTCCCCCTGTTGACCTTTGGAGTTAATAGCTGTTTTGTTTCTACCAAGGAAGAATTGCCTTGGCCCCAAAGACATTTCCATCACTTGCTACTCTGGGACCCAAGGGGGATGGCTGTTGGATGATATTCCTCTTGTGAGAATGAAGTCATGCATCAATTCTGCTACACATAATGAGACCAGATCCCCAGCTGGTGAAAAAAAAAACATAGTTCTATTGATTTGCATGAAGCAATGCCAATTTACACCAGCTGAGGATATGGCCCAGCAAGTTTTGTTCCTCCTGTTTGGTCTATCCTGCAAGGTCTCCTTTAGTTGCTATAATTTAACATTAATTTCATATTAGCCTTAAGCACCACTGAGAAGTCTTGAAGCATCTCCCATCTCTAGGCATTAAAAGAAATGGGCCACATTTATCCTGAATGTAATGCTGTCAATTCCAGTGGTGCTACACCAAATGGGCCCACTGAATTTTAACAATCTTCTCTGCAACCTGTTTGAAGTTGAAACTCCTTTTCATGATCATGGCAAAGACTTTTTAATAATGCCCAGTGGGACCCATTAATAGTAACATCCTTTCATTGTGCGCTACTTAGCGGAGCTTAATTTTGAAGGGATAAATTGATACAAGTTATAGCTCAATAACATTATTATAATAAAAGTTGTACTAGATCTCTGACTCACCACCACGGCACCTCCTGCTGGTCAGTCCAGGAATTAGCTCTTTTCCAGCCTCAGAGCACCTCCTGCTGGCCGATGTCTCATCTGCTGCAGGCCTCTGTATCCTTCCCAGACCCAAGTGCCTCTTTTTCTTGAGGTGCTGCCCAAAGCAGTGCCCATACACTCTAGGATTTGCTTCTCAGGGGAACCCCCTCCCCTATGCCCATCTTGCGTCAGTGGGTACTGCCTGTCATCATCCAGCTCCCTGTCTCTGGAGCAGACTGCAGTCTGTAATGGCCACTCATCATTGAGCACCGAGTCTAAGTAACGGGACAATCCCTGAATCTGAAGTGATTGGCTCCTGGCAATTCCAAACTCTGGAGGAGGTACCTTTATAGGGTCAGTGAAAAAATGGCCTGCATCCTGCTGCCCCCATATGTGCGTGTTGGCTCCATCATGCTTCAGGTCCTCAGAGTGGCCTGGTCACTGTCCTGAGCATACGACTGCTAGAACTGGACTGCAGAGTCCACCCAAATTCTTTGGTCCAAGAAGGGTAACGCCACGCATATCTATGATGGTGGCACCTCATTCCCTTGCAAACATTGAAGGTGTTTATCATCAAGGGAATATTCTAGGAACTACCATATCATGCAGCAGCATAAACTGGGAGTTTTCAGATGGGTTTAAGTGAGTTAGGAATCCCATGTTCACTGAAATCTAGTGGGAGTTAGATGCCTAATTCTTTTAGGTCCTTTTAAAAATATCACTACATTAGTGTTAACTGTTTGGTAGGAGTTGGGGGGCTAAATCATTTAGGTTCATCTGAAAATGTCCCCTGCCCCATTCATCACTCCCATTAGGTCACATGGGATTGTGACAGCTGGAGATATGAGACATCTCAGGTAGAGCTGTTCAGAAAACAGAGACTTTTTGGTAAAACTATTTTAGCAACCAAAACCCAAATATTTACAGCCTCAGACAGGCACTATTTAGGCATGGAAGGCATTCTATGAAGCTGTAGGTGTAACCTGGCAAGACCTGGCCTGTTCCTACAACAGCACCTGCTCTTGTTCCCTGCTTCGGACTCTGGCTGTGTTCTGCAGCTCTGATTCCTGGCTTGACTCCTGGCTCTGGCCCTTGACTTGGATCTTGATCCCTGACTAGACTCCTGATGCTGACTCTGAATTTAGGATTGACTCCTGGTTTCTGGCTCTGGCTCTGACCCCTGCTCCATCCACTAGGCCCTTCTCCTGCTCTGACCACAAGACCTAAGTCCTGGGCCAGACTGCCCATAGCTTGGTCATGACTGCTATGGCTGGAGAGCACCATAGACTCACATGTAAAACCCAGACCATCTTGCTGCAAAAGTGCCATCTCTGGCCACTTGAGCTCACAGAGTTCAGCCCTTTGCTGTTCACCATATAAGAGGGTGGGATTGTCACAAGTACCAGAGCATGAATGGGACTCTTGCTCCTAGATGACATACGTTTCATCTACACTGCAAAAAAATCTCATGCATGGCCTGGCTGGCCTGGGTCAGCTGACTTGGGCTCATGGGGCTATAAAACTGCAGTGCAGATGCTCCCACTTGGGCTGGAGCCTGGACTCTGAAACCTGATAAATGGGGAGGATCTCAAAGTCTGGCTTCACACCATGCAGGAACATCTATGCTGCTATTTGTAACCCTACAGTCCAAGTCCCATGAGCCCAAGTCAATTGAGACTCAGTGTTGCAGATTTTTTATTGCAGTGTAGATGTACCCTTAGGTGCTTTTGACTATCTCATCCAAAGGGTCTATGGCACATTGCTGTGCAGTGCCAACTCTCAGAGGATAAATCTATCTCCTTCGCTGGCTGTGCCACACAGATGTATTTCCTCCTCTTCTTGGATACAGTCAAGTGTTTGCTTCCATGTACTACAATCATTACCTGCCAATATGCCACCCGCTGCACTGCACATGCAGAAGGACCACGGCGGCATGTGTATGGCTGACACTGATCTCCTGACTACGTGGCATCCTCATCTCACTGAGAAACATGGCTTGGATATTCATCTTGCATTTCTGTGGGCCTAATGAAATTGACCATTTCTTCTGTGCCTTCCCTCTGGTGCTAAAGCTGGCCTGCTTCAATATGTCCCCAGACGTAGTCACAATCCTAGCTAGCAGCACACTCATCATTGTCCCTCCCTTACTCTTCAAAGTGAGGTCATACACATGTATTATAGTATCAGAATGGTAGCCATGTTAGTCTGGATCTGTAAAAGCAGCAAAGTGTCCTGTGGCACCTGTGACAAAGCTCCTCCTCTACCTTGGTGTGTCCTGTACTTATTGGCAGATTTGCTCACCTCAGTGATCTTCCCCACAATCTGGATCAACTCCTTCTGTGTCTGATCAGGAGTTGGGAGGTTTGAGCGGAAGCCAGGCCGTCCCTCTACTCAGGGTTCCAGCCCAGGGCCCTGTGGATTGCAACTGTCTATAGTGCCTCTTCTAACAGCTGTGTGACAGCTACAACTCCCTGGGCTACTTCCTCATGGTCTCCTCCAAACACCTTCTTTATCCTCACCACATGACCTTCCTCCTGGTGTCTGATAACGCTTGTACTCCGTAGTACTTCAGCAGCACACCCTCTCACTCTCAGCTCCTTGTGCCTCTTGCTCCCAGCTCCTCACACTCGCTTCCTCTCCTCTAGCTCCTCCCCACCTGACTGGAGTGAGCTTCTTTTTAAACCCAGGTGCCTTGATTAGCCTGCCTTTATTGGCTGCAGGTGATCTAATCAGTCTGTCTGCCTCTATTGGTTCTAGCAGGTTCCTGATTACTCTAGTGCAGCCCCTGCTCTGGTCACTCAGGGAACAGAAAACTACTCATCCAGTGACCAGTATATTTGCCCTCTACCAGACTCCTGTACCCTACTGGTCTGGGTCTGTCACATATCCCTGCCCCCTGCTCAACACCAAGGGGTTGGGCAGCTTGGGAAGCCAGACAGTACACACGTGACAAGCCATCTGCATTGCCATGACGACTCCCTGCTCTGTGTTGTACATGGAACTGGAAAGGTTGGATGGATAAGAACCACCTGGTCACCCTTGTGTTCTCCTTGTTCTGCCACATCCATTGAAGAGGGGCATGGTTGGTCACGAGGACAAATCTGCACCCAAGCAAGTAGTAGCGCAATGCTTCCATGGCCCATTTTATGGCGAGACAATCTCTCTCAACCACTGCATATTTTTGTTCCCTCAGAAGGAGATTCATACTGAGGTAGAGAATTGGGTGTTCCTCCTCCTCGATCATCTATGATAGAAAGGCCCCAAAGCCTACTTCTGATGCATCTGTCTGCAGGATAAATTCCTTGGTGAAATCAGGGGCTATCAGTACAGGGTTACTGCAGAGGGCAGTCCGTAGTTCTGTGAATGCTTCCTCTGCTGCATCAGACCATCTCACCAGATCAGGTCCACTGTCTTTTACTAGATCTGTCAGGGGACTTGCCCTTGTGGAAAAGTGGGGGATAGATCGTCGGTAATACCTCACTACACCTAGGAATGCCTGAACTTGTTTCTTGCAACATGGTTGGGGCCAATTTTGGATTTCCACCAACTTTGCACTTGGTGTTTTGCCAGACCTTTTCCCACAATGTAGCCAAGATATTTGGCCTCCGTAAACCCTTCAGTGCACTTGGCAGGGTTTGCTGT
The DNA here is from genome assembly GCF_025201925.1 of Gopherus flavomarginatus. Lineage (NCBI taxonomy): Eukaryota > Metazoa > Chordata > Testudines > Testudinidae > Gopherus > Gopherus flavomarginatus. The sequence goes on from NC_066628.1 coordinate 16,187,790, forward strand.
AAGGCCAGCTCACCTGAAGGTATCAAGGACTGCCTCCACCTTTTCTAGGTGGGTTTTCCAGTCTGGGGTATGAATGACCACATCGTCCAAGTAGGTAGCAGCATAACTGTTATGTGGGCGTAATAGCTTGTCCATGAGGTGCTGGAAAGTAGCTGGGGCCCCATGTAGTCCAAAAGGGAGGACAGTATATTGAAAAAGACCCTCTGATATAGAGAATACAGTAGTTTCCTTTGCGTCTTCCGCAAGGGGAATCAGCCAGTACTCCTTTGTCAAGTCTAGAGTAGTCAAATACTGGGCATTATCCAGATGGTCCACTAGCTCATCTATGCGAGTTATGGGGTATGCGTCAAACTGGAATACTTCGTTTAGTCACTGGAAGTCGTTGCAAAACCTTGTGGTGCCATCAGGTTTGGACACCAACACGATTGGGCTGGACCACTGACTGTGGGATTCTTCAATGATCCCCAACTCCAGCATTTTTTTTATTTCTGCTTTTATTTCCTCCTTTTGGCCTCTGGCACTTGATAGGGCCTCATTGTTATTCTGGCCCCAGGGTTCGTGACGATGTGGTGATATGTCTCAGTTGTTCTACCCGGTTTTGTTGAGAACACATCTTGGTTCCAGAAGATCATCTCAGACACTTCATTCTTCTGGTCTGGTGTTAAATCGGGAGACACTCTCACCTGTTTGGAAGGCTTGTTTTCCTGGGTTAGGTTTATTTGGACAGTTATGCACACCTCTTGTGCATGCCAGGGTTTCAGAAGGTTGATGTGATAAATCTATTTTTGTTTTCAGCATCCTGGCTGAGCACCTTGTAGGTTACTTCTTCCAAGGGTTCAACCACCTCCTAGGGCCCTTGCCATTGGGCCAGAAGCTTGCTTTCTGCTATGGGTACCAACACCATCACCCGATCCCCTGGTTGGAACTGTCGGACTTTTGCCTGGTGATTGTAATGGGTTCTCTGGGCCTTCTATGCCTTTTCCAAATGTTCCTGTAAAATAGGGGTGACCTGGGCTATCCGATCTCGCATCTGTATTACATGTTCTATTATATTTCTCCCCTCATTAGGTTCCTCTTCCCAGATCTCTTTGGCGATATCTAGTATGCCATGGGGGTGATGCCCGTATAATAACTCGAAGGGGGAAAACCCAGTTGAGGCCTGAGGTACCTCCCGGATAGAGAACATAAGATAGGGTAGTAGGGTGTCCCAATCCTTCCCGTCCTGACTTATCACCGTCCGTATCATAGTCTTGAGGGTTCGGTTAAACCTTTCTACCAACTCATCATTCTGTGGATGGTAGACTGATAGTGGTCCATACCACCTGATTCAGAGGAAAGTCTAAGGCCGGGTCTACACTAGTCTGTTATTTCGGAATTAGCCGAGTTAATTCGAAAAAAAATAAAGTTTGTGTCCACATGACCAAACCAGCTTTTTCGATTTAAAGGACTCTTTAAATCAATTTCTGTACTCCACCTCGTCAAGTGGAGTAGCACTAAAATCGAGATCTCAATCCCAGGTTAAAGGTATTGTGGACGTAATTTAACGTTATCGGCCTCCAGGAGGTATCCCAGAATGCTCCTTTCTTACCGCTTTGGACAACACTCTCAACTTTGACGCACTAGCCAGGTGGGCAGGAAAAGCCCTGGGAACTTTTGAATTTCATTTCCTGTTTGGTCACCACCAGCACAGGTGACTGTCAACAAAGTCCACCATCACAGACAACCATGCAGCGTCCACCATCACAAGAGATCACACAGTCCCGGCTTCGCAGACAAGCTCCAACATGGTCCAAACAGGAGGTACTGGATCTCATCACATGGTGGGGAGACGAGTCTCTTACGGCAGCATTATGCTCCAAAAAAAGGAATGCATATACATATGCTAAAGTCTCCAGGGCCATGATGGAAAGAGGCTACTCCAGGGAGTATCGCACAAAATTCAAGGAGTTCAGGCAAGCATGCCAAAAAGCCAGGGAGGCAAACGGGCCTCACAGCCCCATACATTCCGCTTCTACAGTGAGCTCCATGCAAGTACGGGGGGTGACACCAACACTATCCCACCACTGTCCATGGACACCTGCAAGGGGGGAGTTGCATGGAGCAAAGATAAATAGTCATTGGAGGAGGAAGAGGAGGAGGAGGAGGAAGAGGAGAACAGTGTACAGGCGACAAGTGAGGAATCTGTTTTCCCCCCAAACAGGAACTATGCTTAACGCTGGAGCCAATAGCCTCCCCCGACTCCCAATGCGGGCTTCCAGCATATGACCCTGGAGAAGGTAGTTCTGGTGAGTGAGAGCCTGATTAAAGCCACTCTGGGCTGTTCACCTGTAGTTTAAAGGGCTCATACCTGCTCAGAGCCTCATCAGAGCCACGCAGTGGGTGCAGGAGGGAGCGGGGTTGGGTGTTATGTGAAGTGATCATCCCAGAGAGCCCACAGGCCCTTCGTTATGGCAAACCCACCAGGCAATGCTTGCTGTGGGAAAGAGGGCCCAGCAGTTTGAAAACATTGAAATGAATGTAAAAGAAGCAGAACCCTGCATGCCCCTAGACTGCCTGCAAGCTGAATTCTGCTGCCTGACTGTGTGCAATGGCTCACTCATACCAGTCCCCTAGGTGAAAATCTCCTCCCATAGTTTTACAAGCAAAACCTGCAACTCTTTTCTGGTGGCATTTTTAAGGCCATTATTTAATATTTTTATTAACAACTTGGATAACAGAGGAGAGAATCTGCTCATAAATCTTGCAGATGACACCCAGCTGGATGGGGTAGCAAAGACTTTGGAGGACACGATAAGAATTCAAAATGACCTTGACCAATTGGAGAATTGGTATAAAATCAACAAGAGGAAATTCAATAAAGACAAGTGCAAAGTTCTTCTCTTGCCAAGGAAAAATCAAATATACAACTACAAAATTGGGAATCACTGGCTATATGCATGTTGTGAATGACAGAAATATTCACACTGGGGATTGGATTCAGGTCCTTATTTCTTGGTAGCATTTTTGCTTTTCTCCAAGGTACATGAGAGAAGACAAGTGGGTTTGAAATATCTGCAGCTGATATATTGATCTATACTTAGAAATTGCTGAACAAGCCTATTTAGGAGCCAAAGTGTGAGTTGCTTATAAGTGTTTAATTAAGCAAGACTTTGGTTGGGCCAGACTGGATTCTCAGTAACACCAGAGTAGAGCTAAAGTCATTGGAGTTATTTTGGATTAATCTCTGAGATCAGAATTTCCTCTACTGTGAGTTTTGGCTGAGTAAAGACAGTAAAAACTGTCTACCCTACTGTACCAGTTTTGCAATGTCATATAATTGTGTCACATGTTCTGATCTTCAAAACAGTGCTGAGAATCCCATCTGAGCAGGGCCGGCATAAAGCCTTCTTCACCTGCCTCCCTGACCTCATTGTGGTCTCCATGTATGTTTGCACTGCTATTTTTGCCTATATTAAACTCACTTCCAGCTCAATCTTAGGTCCGGATCTCATGGTGGCTGTTTTTGTATTCTGTGGTGCCTCTCATGAAGAATCTGATCATTTATAGCATGAGGAACGAGGAGATCAATGCTGCCCTTTGGAAAATGATTTTGTCAAGGCTACTGTCCAAAAAATAAAATGGCAACCTTTCTCGCTCTCATTTTGTGCTTCTTTATAATTATAAGCAACTGTTGTCATTATTGTTTGCATGAGAACATAACGTGCAATCCATTTCTTCATACTGACATATTTACACTGGTAAATATCTAGAAAAACTCCACTTAGGTCAATGGAGTTACTACAAATTTTCACATATATAAATAAGATAAAAATCTATCTATCTGTCCATCTTAGAATATAAGAATGGCCAGTATGGGTCACACTAAAGGTCCATCTAGCACACTATCCTGTCTACACACAGTGGCCAATATCAGATGCTTTAGAGAGAATGAACAGAACAGGACAATTATTGAGTGACCCATTCTGTGCTGTCCAATTCCAGCATCTGGCAATCAGATGCTTAGAGACACCCAGAGCACGGGGTTGCATTTCTGATCCTCCTGGTTACTAGCCATTGATGGATCTACCCATTATGAACTTATCATGTCTAGCTATTCATCCATCCCCATACATACCCCTCCATTTATTGATCGATCCATCAATCTGAGGCTTTTGCACTGCCACCCATCACCATGATATCAGAGCACTTTCCACATAAAATCAATTACCATATCAAAGTCACACATGAGATCTCTGGCTCTTCTCCTTTCTTCAGGATGGAGATTAAACATTCTGCCCCTGCCATGTCACCGAGGCCGGAGGAGCTTTCTGCCCTCATTACTGACCCAGGGCCAGAAGAGCTATCAGCCTCTGCCATGGCCATGGGGCTCAAGGTGTCAGCTGCTGCCCCCAGCCGCAGGGATCTTTTGCTATAATGAACCCCTGGCTTTAATGAACAAATGGCTTAGATCCTCAGGGATTCGTTATAACGAGGATGTACTGTATTTCGTTGGTTGATTGATTTGTTTCTTTGTTCCACATGTTTTTGGAATATGTGGGTGGGGGTTTGGGAGGGCTAGGTATGTTTGATTAGATGGGAGTATCCATTTCATATCATCAAGCAGTGGGTACTACCAGATCAGGCCATGGATCAAGCACACGCCTATCTTCCACTGGTTTGTGGTTCGCTAGCAGAGACAGGGGCCTCTCTGATGGGACTTAGAAATCTCTCTCTGAGCTAGCACACACTCCTCTCCTCGGAGTCTTAGAGTTAGAAAACTTTTCCTAATCTTTAACCTAAATCTCTCTTGTTGCAGATTCAGCCCAATACTTCTTGTCCTATCTTCAGTGGACATTGAGGACAATTGATCACCATCCTCTTTATAACAGCCCATAACATAGTTGAAGACTGTTATCAGGTCCCCACTCAGACTTCTTTTCTCTTCCTAGTATGGCAACTGCCACTGAGGAAATGATCAAAGAGCAGCAACATTCCTTGTGGCATATGCTAAACTATATGATGGGACACGAATACAATAAGGCTCAGAACTTCAACTCTATCAAATTCCGCAAGTAGCTTTGAAAATTCCCTTCAATGGGACTGGATGTAAAATTCACCTTCGCAGCTTTTACCAAGGCCAGTGCTGGATTCTCCATCACTTGATGTCTTTAGATGAAGACGGACTGCCCTTCTGGAACATGTGTTCATCAAACATAAGTTACTGGGCTCAAGAGAGGGGTAAATGGCCTGTGATCTACAGGAAGGTGGAAGACTCAGACTGGGTGAGCTAATGGTCCCTTCTGGTCTTAAATCCGGTCCATTGATGGGACGTAGGGTCCAAACCCCCTTCGGACCTTTAAAAATCTAGACTAAAGCCTGTTTTCAGTCTCTTATTAGTTGGCTCCTAAATTGAGAGCCCTTAAGAACTAAATCCTTCTTTTCACCTATAAAGCAAGTGCAGTTCTCCAAGGCAGTGTGTCTGACACCTAACCTGGTGGCATCCTATCTAAGGAGAAGACAGGGCATTGGTCTAAGATCAGAGCAGTGATTTTTTAAGAGTTCTGAGGAGTTAATGCAAGTTCTCAAGGACTCCTTTAACTCCATTAGGCCCTACTCCAGAAGGGAGCTACACTGTTCACTTTTGGACAATATACCCGCCACCAGTGCCTCTGGGACAAAATGCAGGAAATCTAGTTTGTTGGAACATATTCCTGGTAGAGGAGATTTCTAGGAAGCTGTGCAGAAGCTGTTTGGGAGGGCTGAGCATGGTGAATCCAGGTACCTGGCCACTCATTTGGTTTTAAACTGGATAATCTGCTTTTTGTGAGACTTGTCCTCTGTCTGGTACTGAGACAAAGCCAGACATAGTTTTGTCCAGTATCACGGGTGAGGGACACATGCAAGGTCACACTGACAGGCAAGGCGATGAGCAAGAGGTGAGGCCACAGCTTTCTCACAAGTACCAGAATGTCAGGTGTGACGTTGCTTTATATAAATTATAAACCTCATAATGATTCATAGAAATATGCCTATGAATGTGAATATGACATGACTGGAATATATTTTATGTTAGATGTGCCATCTAACACATCACTGCAAAGGTTATGATCTACTGGATATATTCATTCTATTTACATGCATGTATCATTTTTGTTTTTGAAGTTATGAATATTGACAATGTACTTGTTTGATTTTAAGTAGCGTCAGTAAAGCAGTTTGTCAGCTTCTTGAGAAAAGACTATTCTCAGTAAGTGCTCAATCAAGAAACACTTAAGCTCACAATGAACTCTGAGAGATGCCAATCCACGTCTGAGCTTTCCTGGGAATGTGGCATTGTCCGGTAAAGTTCTGAGTCATGCATGGACATGTGACTTACCCATGTGAATCCAAAACTTCATCGTGCTGCTGGACCCTGCATAGGGGAGGAGAAGGGGTTTCCACCCACAAGAGAAATGTCATTTAAACCCCTGGAAACCCTCCATTCTGTCTTCAGCTGGCTCAAGAGATATCCTCTCCATCCCCAAAGGATACCTGAAAGAAATTTGAACAATGAATACTAGCCATAGCAGTGTGAGTAATTGCTGGACCCAGACTAGAAGGAGGCTAGTCTGTAAAAGAAGCTTACTGGAACATCTCTGAGGGTGAGATTTCATCTGGAATCACTTTCTTACTGTATTAGGGCTTAGACTTGCATGTGTTGTTTTATTTTGCTTGGTAATTCAATTTGTTCTGTCTGTTATTACTTGGAATCACTTAAATCCTACTTTTTGTTTTTAATAAAATCACTTTTGACTTATTAATTAACCCAGAGTATGTATTAATATCTGAGGGAAGGGGCAAACAGATGTGCATATGTCTCTATCAGTGTTATAAAGGGTGAACAATTTATGAATTTATTCTTTATAAACTTTATACAGGGTAAAATGGATTTATTTGGGGTTTGGACCCCATTTGGAGCAGAGTATCTGAGTGTTGGAGACAGGAGCACTTCTTGAGCTGTTTTCAGTTAAACCTGCAGCTTTTGGTGGATGTGGTTCAGATCTGGGTTTGTGTTTGTAGCAGTCAAGCATGTCTGGCTCAAACCAGGCAAGGCACTGAAGTCCCAAGCTGGCAGGGAAGACAGGTTCAGAAGTAGTCCAGGTGCAATGGGTGGCAGTTCCCAGGGGGATTTTGGTGATCCAACCCGTCAGATCTGGCATTCTGGAAATGCATCAGTGGCCAACCTAGCTGAGGGAAGAGCTGGGAAACATTTTTCTAAACCTTTGGCAGATTGTTTAACTCAGCTAAAAACATAGAAGCATCTGTCATGAATAGGGTGAAGAAACCATTTTGCATTGATGAGTTACTTTGACCAGCTCTACCAACCTGAGGTGAGAGCAACACCCACTCCCCCTGCCCATGCCATTAATCTTTGGTCTCCATAGTGGAGAGAGACTAGGAATGGGCATTGCTGAGATGATCCAGGAATAAAACTGCTCCTCCTCTCACTAAAGAATTCTTCTCCCTTAGGTCTCACTCCCACTGCTGTTCTGCAGTAGTTTGGTAGACAATATCAGCCTCTGACTAGTGCAGGAATAAGGGCTCCTGAAGTTCTCAGGCCACTTCTGCATATGCGAGAGTCACCATCTAAGCTAGGAAGGCACCCGAGGGAGTCAACCAGAGACATCTAGGGCCCAAAGTACGAGCTTCTACAGCTTGGCTGAACTGTCAGGCTGCCTGACAGCCACTGGAACAGCCTCCTATCCTGTAGGTGGGGCACAGAGGGGCCTCATAACACACACTGCCCATGGCTGGGGTTTATACAGCGACAATGCACAGCTACACGGGTCAAGGGCTCCATCTGAGCTGGAGTCACTTCCCTCAGCCAGGAGGAGAGGGAGTCACAGACAGACATACTAATGCAATGCCATGAACTCTACTGGAGTTTATTCTCTGTGTGGCCTCTTCTTCTCTTCCCCATCTATGAACATCCATAAAGTAACAGAGTCACAGAGTTGAAGGTCAGAAGGGACGACCAGATCATCCAGTCTGACCTGCTCTTTGCCAACACCACCCGGCACCCACAGACCAAACCCAACCACTGAAATTAGACTGAAGTGTCACAGCCCTCAGGAGAGTAGACAGTTCTGTGCCACCGGCAGAGAACAGGAGAGTTGGAAGGACACTAGTGCCTGAGGCCCCTGAAATGGCAGGGAAATGATTGAAATACACCCAGAAAATCCTTGCAAGTGAACCACACTACATGCTGCAGGGGAAAGCAACCACCCCATACACACCGCAAGTTCCCTGCCAATCTGACTGGGGGGGAGGAATTCCTTCCTGACCACCACATGGTGATCATTAGATCCTTAACATGTGGGCAAGAACCAAGCATCCGAGAGAGAGAGAGAGAGAGAGAGAATGGCTCAGTGCCATCTCATAGCCCTGGCACATCCACCCAATGTCCCAACTCCAGCCAGGGCTGCCCGATGCTTCAGAGATTTAAAAAAAAAAAAAACACCTACCAGAATATACTGGGTCATGGGGAATAATCCCTTCCTGACCCCTGCCAGTGGCCAGATGAAACTGTGAAGCATAAGCATTTAGGAACATAAAACATCTGCAGCAAGTGAGCCCCAGGGCAGCTCGGCCCTGCCCCCCACCATCACAAGCAGCCCCGTCATACAATCCCACCCAGACATGTGTCCAGCTATCTCTTAAAACTAATTCTGCCATTGGACCCCCCATAACTCCTATTGAGAGGCTACTGTAGAGCTTGCCCCATTGGTGGTTAGAAACCTCTCTGTAATTTCTAGCCAGTCTCTCCATATCTCACACACCCAAATGTGAATGTAAGCCAGGCTGATAAAGTCTGGCTCTTTGTCCCCCTCTAGTGGATAGGTCACAAATGGTGGTTTATAAGGCAATGGGCCCAGTCCCCAGCTGGTGGCAATGGATATACAGCTCCATTGGAGGCAGTAGGTCAGATCAACAGATGCTGCAAATTGCTTTAGTGCCACCAGAGTCAATGAAACTACACTGATGTGCTGAAGATCTACCCGAAATGTCTTCTCTCACCTACTTCAGTCTCACACCAGTTTGACTCCTCTGGTTCCAACGAAGCCACTCCTGATTTATACACACAAACAAGATGTCATGAACAGATAGCTAAGGATTAATGTCTCTTTCACCTGGAAAGGAGTAACCTGAAACACCTGACCAGAGGACCAGTCAGGAAACAAGACTTTTTCAAATCTGGGTGGAGGGAAGTTTGTGTGTGAGTTTTTTTTCTTTGTCTTGTGTCTGTGCCCTCTTGGCTATGAGAGTGATTTTTCTGTCTCCTGGCTTTCTAATCTCTGTTTCCAAGTTGTAAGTACAAGACAGTAAGACAATAAGGTTTATATTGTTTTCTTTTGTATTTACATGTGTGTAGTTGCTGGAATGTTTAAATTGTATTCTTTTTTTGGATAAGGCTGTTTATTCATTTTTTTCTTTTAAGCTAATGACCCTGTATTTGTCACCTTAATACAGAGAGACCATTTTTATGTCCTTTTCTTTCTTTTTTATATAAAGCCTTCTTTTTAAGACTTGTTGGAATTTTTTCTTTAGTGAGGACTCCAGGGAATTGAGCCTGCAGCTCACCAGGGAATTGGTGGGAGGAAGAAGTCAGGGGGAAAATCTCTTTGTGTTAGATTTACTAAGCCTGACTTTGCATACCCCCTGGGTGAGGGAGGAAGAGAGATTAGCTCTCAGTACTTCTGTTTTCCAGGACTGGAAACAGGGAGGGTGGAGTCCCTCTGTTTAGATTCACGGAGCTTGCTTCTGTATATCTCTCCAGGAACCCAGGGAGGGAACACCTGGAGGGGAGGATGTGGAAGGGAAATGGTTTATTCCCCTTTGTTGTGAGACTCAAGGAATCTGAGTCTGGGGGTCCCCCAAGGAAGGTTTTGGGGAGACCACAGTGCGCCAGGCATTGTATAGATTCCTGGCTGGTGTCAGCTTTACCAGGTCCAAGCTGGTAACTAAGCTTGGAGGCTTTCATGCTAACACCCATATTTTGGATGCTAAGGTCCAGATCTGGGAAAAATGTTATGACACAAGACAACTCCCATCACTGTTTTCATTGGCCATGGAATGGGTGCAAGTGGCCAAGCAGTGTAACGGGTATTGTTTTAACACAGAGTAAAAGTCTGATTCCTCTTTTGCACACGATTTACACACATTTAACTCCTCAACTGAACCAGATTTTCTACTGGTGCAAATCACACCAGTGGCAGCGACATCAGCAGAGTTAATCTGGATTTGCATTGGTGCAACTGAGATAAGAATCAGACCTGTTTGTGTGCTAGCTGTGTGGTCATGGAAATCACTGACATTAATGAACGAATATTACGGAAGCAAACTTTAATTAGAGAAAGACAGAAAATTAATTATTTGTGAATTACCTAAACCCAGTCAATCTCCTCAGGGCAACTTTGATCTCCTTGTTCCTCATGCTGTAGATAATTGGATTCAAGATTGGTGGCAATACAGAATAGAGAACAGCCGCAACAAGATCCAGAGCACATGGGGAGCTGGAGGTGGGCTTCAGGTAAACAAAGATGCCAGCGCAAACAAACAAAGAGACCACAATGAGGTGAGGAAGGCAGGTGAATAGGGCTTTATGCCGGCCCTGTTCAGAGGGGATTCTGAGCACTGATTTGAAGATCTGAACATATGACACAATGATAAAAACAAAGCAGCCTAAGTGTAAATATGCACTGAAGACAAGAACCCCAACTTCACTAAGATATGTGTTGGAGCAGGTGAGCTTGAGTAGCTGGGGGATCTCACAGAAGAACTGATCCACCATGTTGCCTCCACAGATGATCAATGCAAACGTGTTCCCGGTGTGTAGCACAGAGTAGAGAATCCCACTGATCCAGGCACCAGCTGCCATTTTGACACAAGCTCTGATATTCATCATTCTCTCATAGTGCAGTGGCTGGCAGATGGCGACATATCGGTAGTATGCCATAACGGTGAGTAGGGAAAAATTCACTCCCACCAAGAAGACAAAGAAAAAGACTTGGGCAACACATCCAGCATAGGAAATGGACCTGGTGTCTATGAGGGAGTTGGCCATGGATTTGGGGACAATGACAGAGATGGAGCCAAGGTCTAGGATGGACAGATTCATCAGGAAGAAGTACATGGGGATATGAAGGTGGTGGTCGAAGGCTATAGCCATGAAGATAAGAAGATTCTCCATCAGGGTTGCTAGGTAAATCACTAGAAACACCACAAAGTGCAAAATCTGCAGCTCCCAAACTTCAGAGAATCCCAGGAGAAGGAACTCGGTCACGGTGGTTCGGTTGGACATTTTCTTTCTCAGGACATGTTTCAGGATGTCTGCGGAGGGAGGTACAAGAGCAAGGGCCAGGATTAGATCAGTAAAGTAACTCTCCTTTTCTGAAATCCACCTTAATTTTCTTGAGCCAGAATTTAGTTTGTGAAGATTGGTGTAATATGGGAATGAGGATGGGGAAAACAGCCCCACTGACTCCAATTGAGTTACTCCTGATTTATACTGGGGTGAGAGAAAGTAGAATCATCTCAATGGACTCCAGTGAAGTTACTCCTGATTTACACCAGGATGATGGAGAGGAGAAATAGGAACAATTGCTTTTGAGGTATTTGTATACCTCTGTCAGCCAGAGGTGGGCAAACTCTGGATAATGGTGTACAAATGTTACCATCCTCAGTTTACAGAGGGGAATTGAGGGTCTGGTTGGCCAGATTCTGCTGTCAGTGGCACTGTTGCAAATGTTGAGTAATTTCTCTGCATGCCATGGAATTACTACCACTTTATAGTGCTCTAAATGGAAGCAGCATCTTGCATGGAGGTGACCGAACCCTGCCACAATTACATAGTGAAATCATTTCAGGAATACAGACACGCCTGACACGCCATGCCCTGTTCTAGCTGGGGTTTCATTTTCATTTCAAGAGGCAGACGTTCCTGTTCTCCTCCTGTTTCTCTATTCACTCAACTAAACTCCCTTCCAGAGCTTGAAAGAGAACCCAGGAGTCCTGACTCCCAATTTGCAAACTGCTCTAACCCACTACATACAAGCTAGGAGTGCTGGCTCTACTCATTGGACTCAACTCCCTCCCAGAGCTGGGAACACAAGTGAGGTGTCTCGACTCCCTGTCCCCTCCTCTAACTATTACATCAGACTGCATCTCAGCTTCTGTCCCAGTGACTCTCCACTGCCATCAGGAATGACTGCTACAAGTGACAATGGAGAGTCATTGGGCCAGCAAATGTCCATTAGAGTGATTCTCCTGTGTGGTAGTTGGGGCACTCACCTGGTGTCTGGAAGAGACAAATCCAAGTCCCTGATCCAATGACTATTTAATTATTGATACAAAACGTAACAGCTCCAACAGGAGAGACAGATACAGTCTCATTTCAGAGCAACTCATAGCCAAACAGCTCAGGCACTCTCCTGTAAAGTGGGAATTCAAACCCCTTCTCATCATCAGCCAGAGAGAGGAATTGAACCCGAATCTGTCACAGGCCAGCCAAGTGCCCTCACCACTCAGCTTCAAGTTTTGAAGGGTGTCTGTCCCACACTCTTTATTAGAGACAGAAATTGAACCCCCAGTTCTGGCTCCTCTCCTCTCCACCCTGGACTGAATTTCCTCTCAGAGCCACACATAAAACTCAGGAGGCCTGGCTCTCAGTCCCTGCTACTCTTACCCACTAAACCCCACTCCTTTCCCAGAGCTGGAGATAAAACCCAGGAGTCCTGGCTCCTAGTCCACACCACTCTAACCCACTAGACTCAATTGCCCTTGCAACAATCTAATAGACAGAAGTAACCATAAACACAGAGATAGAGAAAGAGCGTGAGAACTAGATACAAACTGGGTGAGGGGAGGAGATGTAACAAACAACGGTAAGACACAAGAAAGAAAAACATAGATACTGAGAGTGAGAGAGAGACACAGAACTCAGACAAGCTAAGAGGTAAATAGAGAAAAACAAACTAGCAGCGAGAGAGAAGTACAAATAGATAGAGAGCAATAACAACAAGCTAATGTATACAGAGAGAAAAGTAACAACGAGCTAATAGTTTTTGTCACAATTTTTGGACAATGTTAATGTAAACTCCTCAATCCATTCTAAAAAAAATAAATGTGCTTCAATTTGATTAATCCCCCCATTCTCCACAGGAGGAAACTGTGGCACAGATATTCTGACCTCTCTTTCCTAAAGTAACTGCTTTGGTCTGTCTCAGTTTCCCAAGCCCAAATTGAGCTAAGAGTGAAACTCTGAACAAATATCTGTCACTTACGATTTCATCCTGAAAGTGAAACTTTGTAACTCCCAAATATATTTCATTGCAACAGCAAACGTGTGGCACCTGTCTTTGTGGAATCCTCCCAGATCAATATGTCTTTTCTCCTCCAGCTACAGACTGCAATTGGTTATCCCTCTCTCTCTAGCCCCTACACACACCTGTATCAAACAATCTCTCTGTCTAATGCCCCTATCGCTGTACTATGAAAGGTTGTTCCCCCTATGTGGATGAGCTGCTGGAAATACTCTGAGACCTGTGCTGTCTGCGGATGAGCTGTGTGTCAAAAATGTGGGTGATGCAGGAAGGTGATTTATCCATCTCTGTTTTCAAGCGGCTTGTGGGACTCACTCCCTGGTGCCCTCAACAGCCCAATGGGAACAGTTCATTTCTCTTGCCCTCTAATTCCCTGAAAAGTTTCCAGAAACTAAAATAATCAGATTTACAACGAGGCAGCAGGGTCTAGAGGAAGGTAGTGAGGCAAACACAAGGAGTATACAGGACTGTACTCCAGATGTCTGGTATCAATTCCTAGCCCTGCTTCTGACCTGCTGTGTTACATAGGGCAAAGTCATTCCCTTTTCCCTCCCACCCTTTGCCTGTCTTTTCTACTGTAAGCTCCTTGGGGTGGAGACTGTTTCTTACCTAATATAATGGGCCTCTCATATCAAGTTCAGTTATCAGATAATTAATTAATTAGTCATTATTACAAAGCTAAAGTTCAAGCTTTGAGAGTTGATCCCAACTATTCCTCTGGCTTTTTTCAGTCACTTCACATCTCCATTCCTCAGTTTGTCATCCGTCCAATGGAGTTAATCGTTACTACTTGGAGAATAATTCATAATGAGTGGAGATGCTCAAAATATCTTCCTGTCAAAAGAGCTTTTTAAAGAAAAATTGCTTGCCATTGAAAATGATTTTAGTGTGGAAAAAATTCATTTTGGACTCAACTTTCCATTTTTTTTCTTTTGCAGGGGTGAGTTGTTCATGTTTTTGGTTTCAGTTTAATGAAAACATGAAGATGGATAACATGTTTTTTTTTCAGGTTTATGGGGAAAAGTTTTCAATATCAGAAATCTTTTCCCCAAACTATAAAATATTTACCATAAAGTGGCATTATTACTAGAGAAGCTTATTGAAAACCAAACACTTTTCAGTCTCCAATTTGACTCTATGCATTCTTTCACATATAGTGCCACTCCCCCTCACCAGCACAACCTATTCTGTCATTCATATATATTTTGTACCCTGGTATTACAGTGTCTTATTGATTCTCATCATTCCGTCCAGTTTCTCTCTTATTACATCAATATCCTCATTTAATACCAGGCTTATCCGCACCTGTAGGCTTTCACTCAGCCCTTAGTTTTAAAGGCATCATCAAGATGGTGGAGAAGATGCCGATATGAGTATCAAAGCAAAGTGCATCATTAGCACTAAAGTGCCAACTATGATAACACTGCTCTACAGCCAAAATGCTTCTGAAATAAATGTAGTCCAACTTTACTAATTCTGGGTCACTGAGAACGGAAATGATGCTTAAAATTGTTGATTGGCTCTAGTTTTCAAGATATGCTGTTGAGTCAGTATATATGACCTTTGACTTGGGAATGGCGGAGGATAAGTGAGTTATAAAGGGAAGGGATCTCAATTTAAACCAGAAATGACTAAAATACATCTTTGACTGGATCTATGAATAAATCTATGACTGGGTTTGGACAGTACTTGTTTTTAAGGCAAAAGAATGAATGATGCAATCTGAAGCTGGTATTGCATTATACATGATATGAATTGCATCATGTTATTCCTAGAAGTCATGGATGATGCAATCATAACGAAGCTTACATCACTCTGCTGAAGAAATTGCCCTATATCAGCTCTATAAATCATACAGTGTCATGCTCTCTTATTTGTCAGTGTTTGATTTTGCAAAGGGACACATTTCTGTTTAGCCAAAGTGAGCAGAGATGCCTCGTACTTGTGTGAACAGTGCAGATAACTTCTGCTATGTTTGTGGTGAAGTGACTTTTGCATCACAAAAGCGCAGTATAACCACTATGACTAAGAAAGCCTATCACCTTTCTTTTGGCTGCAAAATTGGAGATCAGGAGGATTGTGAGGGCGAATACAGATCAGGAGGAATCACGGCCAGCTGCTGTGGGGCATAGACCGGAGAATCGCATTGTCACCAGGAAAAGGCAAGTCTACGTGATTGGAGACTCTCTACTGAGAAGAGTAGACAGGCCTGTAACTAGACCAGATCGGGAGAACAGAAGAGTGTGCTGTCTGCCGGGGGCTAAGATACAGGATGTGAACTTGAGCCTGAATACGATCTTAGCGGGAGCGGGAAAAAATCCGTTGATTATCCTTCATGTGGGAACGAACGATACAGCTAGTTACTCACTGGACTGTATCAAGGAGGACTATTTCAGACTGGGGAAGAGGCTTAAAGACATCGAGGCTCAGGTGATCTTCAGTGGGATTCTGCCGGTTCCTAGAGCGGGGCGACGAAGGAGGGACAAGATTATGGCGATCAACAGATGGCTCCGGGAGTGGTGTTATAAGGAGGGCTTTTGGATGTACGGTCACTGGGACGCATTTACGGATAGACAACTGTTTGCTCAGGATGGACTTCATCTCAGCAAGGAGGGAAATAGGATTCTAGGATGGAGGCTCGCCGACCTCATCAAGAGGGCTTTAAACTAGAAAGTTGGGGGAGATGGTTGGGAAACGTTCAGGAGATCTCCACGCCAGAACATAACCTGGAGAGGGAAGTAAACAAAGTGAGCGGGGATACCCTTGCGGCCCCAAGATTTGATCCAAGGGGGAATAGTGGAGTAGAAACCAGAGTAACGGGTGATGCTGGTGGCAGACAGTTTGTGCACGACGGGGGAAAGAATGTCACTGACGCCAAACGCCGAAAATTAAAAGGTTTGTACACTAATGCGAGGAGCCTAGGTAACAAGATGGAGGAACTGGAGTTACTCGTGCAGGAAGTGAAGCCGGATATTATAGGGATTACCGAAACCTGGTGGAATAGTACTCATGACTGGAGCACGGGTATTGAAGGCTATGTGCTGTTCAGAAAAGACAGGAAGAAAGGCAAAGGTGGGGGAGTAGCCTTGTACATCAATGATGAAATTAAATGTAGCGAAATAAGATGCGATGGAATGGATAAGACGGAGTCCGTCTGGGCAAAAATCACGCTGGGTAAAAAAGCAACTAGAGCTTCCCCTGAGATAGTGCTTGGGGTGTGCTACAGACCGCCGGGATCGGATTGGGATATGGATAGAGACCTCTTTAATGTCTTTAATGAAGTAAACACAAAGGGGAAATGTGTGATTATGGGGGACTTCAACTTCCCGGATATAGACTGGAGGACGAGTACTTGCACGAATAATAGGGGTCAGATTTTTCTGGATGTGATAGCGGATGGATTTCTTCATCAAGTAGTTGAAGCACCTACGAGAGGGGATGCCATTTTAGACTTGGTGTTGGTGAGCAGTGAGGACCTCGTAGAAGAAATGGTGGTAGGGGACAACCTTGGTTCGAGTGATCATGAGCTGATTCAGTTCAAACTAGATGGAAGGATAAACAAATGTAGATCTGCGATTAGGGTTTTTGACTTCTCGAGGGCTAATTTTAAAGAGTTAAGGAAATTAGTTAGGGAAGTGGATTGGACGGAGGAATTAGTGGATTTAAATGTGGAGGAGGCCTGGAATTACTTTAAGTTGCAGCTGCGGAGACTGTCGGAAGCCTGCATCCCGAGAAAGGGGAAAAGAACCATGGGCAGGAGTTGCAGGCCAAACTGGATGAGCAAGCAACTCAGAGAGGGGATTAGACAAAAGCAGAAAGCTTACAGGGAGTGGAAGGAAGGCAGGATCAGTAAAGAAAGCTACCTTGCTGAGGTCAGAACATGTAGGGATAAAGTGAGGAAGGCTAAAAGCCGCATTGAACTGGAACTTGCAAAGGGAATCAAAACCAATAGTAAAAGGTTCTACAGCCATATAAATAAGAAGAAAACAAAGAAAGAAGAAGTGGGGCCGCTATACACTGAGGATGGAATGGAGGTTAAGGATAACCTAGGCATGGCCCAACATCTAAACAAGTACTTTGCCTCGGTTTTTAATAAGACTAGTGAGGAACCTTGCGATGATGGAGGGATGATAAACGGGAATGTGGATATGGAAGTGGATATTACTGCAACTGAGGTAGAGGCCGTACTTGAACAGCTCGATGGGTCGAAGTCGGAGGGCCCGGACAATCTCCACCCGAGGATATTAAAGGAACTGGCGCGTGAAATTGCGAGCCCGTTAGCGAGAATTTTTAAGCAATCGATAATCTCGGGTGTTGTGCCGTATGACTGGAGGATTGCTAATGTAGTTCCTATTTTTAAGAAAGGGAAAAAGAGTGATCCGGGTAATTATAGGCCTGTTAGCTTGACCTCTGTAGTATGTAAGGTCTTGGAAAAAATTTTAAGGGAGAAAGTAGTTAAGGACATAGAGGTCAATGGTAATTGGGACGAATTGCAACACGGATTTACTAAAGGTAGATCGTGCCAAACCAATCTGATCTCCTTCTTTGAGAAGGTGACGGATTACTTAGATAAAGGAAATGCGGTAGATATAATTTACCTAGATTTCAGTAAGGCGTTCGACACGGTTCCGCACGGGGAGCTGTTAGTTAAATTGGAAAAGCTGGGAGTGAATATGAAAGTTGTAAGGTGGATAAGGAACTGGTTAAAGGGGAGACTCCAGAGGGTCGTATTGAAAGGTGAACTGTCGGACTGGAAGGAGGTCACCAGTGGAGTCCCTCAAGGATCGGTTTTGGGACCGATCTTATTCAACCTTTTTATTACTGACCTTGGCACAAAGAGCGGGAATGTACTAATAAAGTTCGCGGATGACACGAAGCTGGGGGGTATTGCTAACACGGAGAAGGACAGGGATACTATTCAAGAAGATCTGAACCACCTTGTAAACTGGAGTAATAGGAATAGGATGAAATACAATAGTGAAAAGTGCAAGGTCATGCATTTAGGAATTAATAATAAGAATTTTGGATATACGTTGGGGGCGCATCAGTTGGAAGCGACGGAGGAAGAGAAGGACCTTGGGGTACTGGTTGATAGCAGGATGACTATGAGTCGCCAATGTGATACGGCTGTTAAAAAAGCAAATGCGATTTTGGGATGCATCAGGCGGGGTATTTCCTGCAAGGATAAGGAGGTGTTAGTACCGTTGTATACGGCTTTGGTGAGACCCCATCTGGAATACTGTGTGCAGTTCTGGTGTCCCATGTTCAAGAAGGATGAATTCAAACTGGAACAGGTTCAGAGACAGGCTACGAGGATGATCCGAGGAATGGAAAAACTGCCTTATGAAAGGAGACTCAAAGAGCTTGGCTTGTTTAGCCTGGCCAAAAGAAGGCTGAGGGGGGATATGCTCGCCCTATATAAATATATCAAGGGGGTTAACGTTAGGGAGGGAGAGGAATTATTTAAGTTTAGTACTAATGTAGCCACAAGGACGAATGGGTATAAACTGGATACTAGGAAGTTTAGACTTGAAATTAGACGAAGGTTTCTGACCTTTAGGGGAGTGAAGTTCTGGAATAGCCTTCCGAGGGAAGTAGTAGGGGCAAAAGACTTTCCTGGCTTTAAGACAAAGCTTGATAAGTATATGGAGGGGATGTTATGATAGGATCGTTAATTTGGGCAATTGATCTTGAATTACCACCAGACAGGTCTGCTCAATGGTCTGCGGGGAGATGTTGCATGCGATGGGTACTGAGTTGCTGCGGAGAACTCCTTCTTGGGTGCTGGCTGGTGACTCTTGCCCTCATGCTCAGGGTTTAGCTGATCGCCATATTTGGGGTCGGGAAGGAATTTTCCTCCAGGGCAGATTGGCAGGTGCCCTGGAGGTTTTTCGCCTTCCCCTGCAGCGTGGGGCACAGGTCGCTTGCTGGTGGTGTCTCTGCAGCTTGAGGTCTTCAAACCATTTTTGAGGATTTCAATAACTCGGTCCTGGGATAGGGGTTGTATAAAATTGGATGGGTGGGGTTCTGTGGCCTGCCTTGTGCAGGAGGTCAGACTAGATGATCAGATTGGTCCCTTCTGACCTATGAGTCTATGAGTCTATGAGTCTATCAGGAGAAGAGGTGAGCCCCACACATATGCTGCAACACTTGTGCAACAAATCTTCACCAGTGGTTGAACAGGAAAAGGAAATCTATGCCTTTTGCAGTGCCAATGATTTGGAGAGAGCCAAGAGATCATACCAGCAATTGTTACTTCTGCATGGTGCCTCCATTTGGGAAAGGTGTGTCTATCATAAACCTTATCCCAGATTTGGACCTTAGCGTCCAAAATATGGGGGTTAGCATGAAAACCTCCAAGCTTAGTTACCGCTTGGACCTGGTACTTGATGCCACCACCCAAAAAATTAGAGTGTTTTGGGGCACTCTGGTCCCCCTGAAAAACCTTCCCTGGGGACCCCAAGATCCAAATCCCTTGAGTCTCACAACAAAGGGAAATAATCCTTTTTCCCTTCCCCCCTCCAGGTGCTCCTGGAGAGATACACAGACACAAGCTCTGTGAATCCAAACAGAGTGACTCCCCCTCTCCGTTCCCAGTCCTGGAAACAAAAGCACTTTCCTCTTCACCCAGAGGGAATGCAAAATCAGGCTAGCAAATCCAACACTCACAGATCTCCCCCTGAATTCTTCCTCCCACCAATTCCCTGGTGAGTACAGACTCAATTTTCCTGAAATTTCCCAGAAAAGAAAACTCCAACAGGTCTTAAAAGAAAGCTTTATATAAAAAAGAAAGAAAAAATACATACAAATGGTCTCTCTGTATTAAGGTGACAAAATACAGGGTCAATTGCTTAAAAGAATATTCAATAAACAGCCTTATTCAAAAAGAATACAAATCAAAGCACTCCAGCACTTATATTCATGCAAATACCAAAGAAAAGAAACCATATAACTTACTATCTGGTCTCTTTGTCCTTACACTTAGAAACAGAAGATTAGAAAACAGAAACTACTTCTCCAAAGCTCAGAGAAAGCAAGCAGACAGAAAACAAAGACCTTAGACACAAAATTCCCTCCACCCAAAGTTGAAAAAATCCGGTTTCCTGATTGGTCCTCTGGTCAGGTGCTTCAGGTGAAAGAGACATTAACCCTTAGCTATCTGTTTATGACATGCCCCCCAAATTGCAGACAGTGGGGAAGCTCACTGGTGGCGATTTCCTTCTAGAACTTTAAAATAAACAGATTACTACAACACATGCACCTTTACATATACTAGTAAGTATATAACTAACAGACTTCTACATTTTAAGAACACTTTTTAACTACTGAATTCTGGGAAACTCTCACGGGAGAGTGCATCAGCAACTTTGGTAGAAGCTCCTGTGATGTGTTGAATTTCAAAATCAAAATCTTGGAGAGCTAAACTCCAATGAAGAAGTTTCTTGTTGTTCCCCTTGGCAGTATGAAGCCACTTTAATGCAGCATGGTCAGTTTGTAGTTGGAACCGCCGTCCCCAAACATATGGGTGTAGCTTTTCCAGGGCGTACACAATGGCATAGCATTCCTTTTCACTGACTGACCAGTGACTTTCCCCCTCAGACAGTTTCTTGCTGAGAAACACGACAGGATGGAAGTTGTGATCTGTTGCTTCCTGCATGAGCACTGCTCCTATACCACACTCAGATGCATCCGTGGTTACTAGGAATGGTTTGTCAAAATCCGGGGCCCTGAGCACAGGGTCAGACATGAGCGTTGCCTTAAGTTGGGTAAAGGCCTTTTGACACTCATCAGTCCGCTTAACGGCATTTGGCTGGGTCTTTTTGGTCAGGTCGGTCAATGGGGCAGCGATTTGGCTGTAGTGTGGTACAAATCGCCTGTAGTATCCGGCCAAGCCTAAGAAGGATTGGACCTGCTTCTTGGACCGTGGGACAGGCCACTTTTGGATAGCATCCACCTTGGCCTGTAGGGGGTTTATGGTTCCTCGACCCACCTGGTGCCCCAGGTATGTCACTCTGTTCTGGCCTATTTGACACTTTTTGGCCTTAACAGTTAGTCCGGCCTGCCTGATGCGCTCAAAGACCTTTTCCAGGTGTAGTAGGTGTTCGGGCCAGGAGTCTGAAAAAATGGCCACATCATCGAGGTAGGCAACTTCAAATTCTCCCAGTCCAGCTAGTAGACCATCTACCAGCCTCTGGAAGGTGGTGGGTGCATTTCGAAGGCCGAAAGGAAGGACATTGAATTCATACACCCCCGCATGGGTGACGAATGCTGACCTCTCCTTGGCAAGTTCATCTAGCGGTACTTGCCAGTACCCCTTGGTTAAGTCTATTGTAGAGATGAACTGGGCACGTCCCAACTTCTCCAATAGCTCATCGGTGCGTGGCATTGGATAGTTGTCTGAACGAGTTACCGCATTTAGCTTACGGTAGTCCACGCAAAAGCGTATTTCCCCATCTGGTTTGGGTACCAGAACGATTGGAGATGCCCATGCACTGGTAGATGAGCGGATTATACCCATCTGTAGCATGTTCTGGATCTCCCGTTCTATAGCAGCTTGGGCATGAGGAGACACCAGGTAGGGTGGGGTTCTGATTGGGTGAGCATTACCTGTATCAATGGAGTGGTATGCCCGTTCAGTCCGTCCTGGGGTGGCTGAGAACAATGGGGCGAAGCTAGTGCACAGCTCCTTGATTTGTCGCCGCTGCAGACGTTCCAGGGTGGTTGAGAGGTTCACCTCTTCCACACCACCGTCTTTTTTCCCGTCATAGTAGACACCGTCAGGCCACTCAGCCTCATCTCCCTGGACTGTAAACTGACAAACCTGTAAGTCTCTGGAATAGAAAGGCTTGAGAGAACTAACATGGTACACTTTAGGCTTTAGTGAGGAATTGGGAAATGCTATGAGGTAGTTTACAGTTCCCAGGCGCTCTTGGACCGTGAATGGCCCTTCCCATGATGCTTCCATCTTATGGGCCTGTTGCGCCTTCAAGACCATAACCTGGTCTCCTACCTTGAAGGAACGTTCTCTGGCATGTCTGTCATACCAGGCCTTTTGCTCTTCTAGAACATCCTTTAGGTTCTCTCTAGCAAGGGCTAAAGAGTGTCGGAGGGTGCTTTGAAGGTTGCTTACAAAGTCCAGAATGTTAGTTCCTGGAGAAGGCGTAAACCCCTCCCATTGCTGCTTCACCAACTGTAATGGTCCCTTAACCTCGCGACCATACACAAGTTCAAATGGTGAAAACCCTAAACTGGGATGTGGTACAGCCCTGTAGGCAAACAGCAACTGCTGCAACACTAGGTCCCAATTATTGGAGAACTCGTTGATGAATTTTCGTATCATGGCCCCCAAAGTTCCATTGAACCTTTCCACCAGGCCATTGGTTTGATGGTGGTACGGGGTGGCAACCAAGTGATTCACCCCATGAGTTTCCCACAGTTTTTCCATGGTCCCTGCCAGGAAATTAGACCCTGAATCTGTAAGGATTTCGGAGGGCCAACCTACCCTGGCAAAGATGTCTGTTAGGGCCAGGCACACAGTGTTAGCCCTGGTGTTGCCTAGAGCGACTGCTTCTGGCCATCGGGTAGCAAAGTCCACTAAAGTCAGTACGTACTGCTTTCCTCTGGGTGTCTTTTTTGGGAAAGGACCCAGAATATCCACAGCTACTCGCTGAAATGGGACCTCAATTATGGGGAGTGGCTGGAGAGGGGCCTTGACCTGGTCCTGAGGCTTTCCCACTCTTTGGCATACCTCACAAGACCGGACATAGTTGGCCAAGTCCTTGCCCATCCCCTCCCAGTGGAAGGACTTCCCCAACCGGTCCTTGGTTCTGTTCACCCCAGCATGGCCACTGGGATGATCGTGGGCTAAGCTTAAGAGCTTCCCCTGGTACTTAATTGGAACCACCAACTGTTTTTGCGGCTGCCATTCTTCCCAGTGTCCACCAGAAAGAATTTCCTTGTATAAAAGTCCTTGGTCTATAACAAACCGGGATCGATTAGAAGAGCTGAGAGGCGGTGAGGTGCTCCGTGCCGCCGCCCACGCTTTCTGAAGGCTGTCATCTGCTTCCTGTTCCCTTGATGCTGGGGTCACCAGTTCTTCCTCAGACTGTGGACTTGGGCTTGGTCCCTCTGGAAGCAATGTAGGTGATGGGGTTGTTTCCGGTGCTGGTGAACCGCTCTCCGCTGGTGCACCTGAGGTTATTTCAGGCTCTGGCTGAGCCTTTTGGGTATGGCTGTCTGTTGCTTCTGCCAGTTTTGGCTCGCTGGCACCCTCTGGCTTTGAGTTTGAAGATGTGGTTGCACTTGCTGGTGCTGGTTGCTGTTCCAGTTCCGGGCCGGGGACTGGAGGTGTTGTGGCTGTTTCAGTGGTTGGCATGGAATCCAGGTCCACTACCTCTGTCTGGGTCTCTGGTAACCCAGACGGGGCGTCTGTGGACGGTTCAGGAACAGGAATGGCTCTGGAAGCTTGCCTGGTTTGGCTACGTGTAACCATTCCCACTCTCTTGGCCCGCCTCACCTGGTTGGCCAAGTCTTCCCCCAGTAGCATGGGGATAGGATAATTGTCATAGACTGCAAAAGTCCACATTCCTGACCAGCCTTTGTACTGGACAGGCAGTTGAGCTGTAGGCAAGTCTACAGCTTGTGACATGAAGGGGTAAATTGTAACTTTGGCCTTTGGGTTGATGAATTTGGGGTCAACGAAGGATTGGTGGATAGCTGACACTTGTGCCCCCGTGTCTCTCCACGCAGTAACCTTCTTTCCGCCCACTCTCAAATTTTCCTTTCGCTCCAAGGGTATTTCAGAGGCATCCGGGCCTGGGGATCTTTGGTGTGATGGTGGTATATTGAATTACACTTGCATGGTGTTCTTTGGACAGTTGGCCTTGATATGTCCCAGTTCATTACACTTAAAGCATCTTCCATCTGATGGGTCACTGGGCCGAGGTGAGTTACTGGAGACGGGTGAGGTGGAAGAGTAGGGAGTCTATGGCTTTACTTGGGTTGTACGTGGGGTCTTTGGCTGTCCTCGGTTGTAGGGTTTATGGTCGGTGTGCCCCCTGGGGTATTCGTTCCCCTTGACAGTAGCTTTCTTGCTTTCTGCCACTTCCATCCATTTGGCTCCAATCTCCCCCGCCTCAGCGAGATCTTTGGGTTTTCCATCTTGTATGTACCGTGCGATGTCTTCAGGAACACCATCCAAGAACTGCTGCATTTGTATGAGGAGGTGCAGTTCTTCCAAGGTTTGAATGTTGTGTCCTGTTATCCAGGCCTCATAGTTTTTTGCAACGTAGTAGGCGTGTTTGGGAAATGACACATCTGGTTTCCACTTTTGGGTTCTGAAGCGCCGACGGGCATGATCTGGGGTTATCCCCTTTCTGTATCTGGCCTTGGTTTGAAAAAGTTTATAGTCATTCATTTGCTGCTTAGGCATTTCAGCTGCCACCTCTGCTAAAGGTCCACTGAGCTGTGACCTTAATTCTACCATGTACTGGTCTTCGGGGATGCTGTACCCAAGACAGGCTCTTTCAAAATTTTCCAAGAAGGCCTCGGTGTCATCCCCTGCCTTGTAGGTGGGAAATTTCCTGTGCTGTGGAGCAATAATTGGCGCCGGGTTGTTAGGGTTGGCTGGCACATGCAGCCCAGCTTTTGCCAAGTCCAGTTCATGTTTTCTCTGTTTTTCCTTCTCTTCATTTTCTTTTTGTTGTTTTTCCATGTCTTGGCGGTGGTCCGCCTCTTTGGCTGCCTGTTCTCTTTGGTAGGCTGCCAGTTTGATGCTTTCTTCCTTTTCTTTCAGCTCCATCTCTTTTTGTTTTATTTCTAGTTCCTGTTTGCGTTTTTCCATCTCTCGCCTGTGTTCAGCTTCTTTGATTTGGTCTTCGGCCTCAATTTTTGCCTTAGAAGTCATGGTTCCTGTTTTCCTGTGTTGGGGTGCCCTCCGGTGTTTATCTTCTGAACTGCAGGTTCTCTGTTGCCTCCTGAAGTCTGCCTAGCAACAGTGCCTTTAGCTAATCTTCAATGTTAAGTAAACCTGAAAAACCAGTTTATTTGCATGCATATAGTGCTGGTAATGACTCTCAATGGGAGTGCTATTGTGTGACAAAAGACTCTTAATAGCACCTTAATGGTTTCTTGCTTAAGATGCAAGCCACAAACTGCCAGAGAGAGCAGAAAAAAAAAATTCTCTCTGGTTTCTTTGAAAACCAAACCCTCTCTACTAAAAAGTCCCTAGCAGAGAAAAGAAAAATATAATATTCCTACTGGCTTCTGTATTCTGTCTATCATCCCACCGCTGCTACTCATATCATAAACCTTATCCCAGATTTGGACCTTAGCGTCCAAAATATGGGGGTTAGCATGAAAACCTCCAAGCTTAGTTACTAGCTTGGACCTGGTACTTGCTGCCACCACCCAAAAAATTAGAGTGTTTTGGGGCACTCTGGTCCCCCTGAAAAACCTTCCCTGGGGACCCCAAGACCCAAATCCCTTTAGTCTCACAACAAAGGGAAATAATCCTTTTTCCCTTCCCCCCTCCAGGTGCTCCTGGAGAGATACACAGACACAAGCTCTGTGAATCCAAACAGAGTGACTCCCTCTCTCCGTTCCCAGTCCTGGAAACAAAAGCACTTTCCTCTTCACCCAGAGGGAATGCAAAATCAGGCTAGCAAATCCAACACTCACAGATCTCCCCCTGAATTCTTCCTCCCACCAATTCCCTGGTGAGTACAGACTCAATTTTCCTGAAATTTCCCAGAAAAGAAAACTCCAACAGGTCTTAAAAGAAAGCTTTATATAAAAAAGAAAGAAAAAATACATACAAATGGTCTCTCTGTATTAAGGTGACAAAATACAGGGTCAATTGCTTAAAAGAATATTCAATAAACAGCCTTATTCAAAAAGAATACAAATCAAAGCACTCCAGCACTTATATTCATGCAAATACCAAAGAAAAGAAACCATATAACTTACTATCTGGTCTCTTTGTCCTTACACTTAGAAACAGAAGATTAGAAAAAAGAAACTACTTCTCCAAAGCTCAGAGAAAGCAGGCAGACAGAAAACAAAGACCTTAGACACAAAATTCCCTCCACCCAAAGTTGAAAAAATCCGGTTTCCTGATTGGTCCTCTGGTCAGGTGCTTCAGGTGAAAGAGACATTAACCCTTAGCTATCTGTTTATGACAGTGTCAAAGAAGAAAAAGTGGACTGTGCATTATTCAAACATTCCATCAGCTATACGCCCAGTACCCCACGGAGAAGGACTGCCGGTTCCTGATGCACCAGAATCATTCTCATTTGAGTCAGATGAGGAAGAGGATGAAACTTCTGGTCCTGGACCATCAATGTCACAGGACCCACATTTTCTCCCATCCTCCTGCTCTGAACCACACCTCATAACACAAGGTGAACTGAATGACCTTGTCAGGGATTTGGAACTACCCAAGAGTAAGGCAGAGCTGTTGGGCTCCAGACTACAGCAGTGGAATCTCCTGGCAGGCTATCAGGGCAAATGGAGCCCATCAATGCTTGCAGATTATTGCTGGACAGTGACAAGAGATGCTCCATTTAATAAATACAAGAGACAAGCCAAGAAGCACCGATTAGACACTGAATAGGACTAAACTATGTACATAATAGTTTTTGAGTTTTGTTTCATAATAAATTTTATTTATATAACCCTTTTGCTGTTTTTAAAGTGTTACATAAACAGGACAGGTGAAATATTATCATGTAAAGCAACCATAAACACATGAAAAGACCTAGGTTTACAATTTATGATTAAAACTCTACTATCTACACAATATCCAGACATAAAATGTAAAAACCTAAATATCTTAGAAACAGTAGCCAATCAGTTGTTTTAATTGTCATATTTGAATTCAGCACATCAAAATACATAATAAATATCACATTTTATCTCTGAAGCAGACGCTTCTCAAAAATTGTAGACCAGTGTTACCAGAGTGGATCTTTCTGCAGGCCTGGGTAGCCAGGCTGCCCTATAAAGCTGGCTAACAGACAGGAAGCAGGGCAGAGACAGGAAAGGGAGGAGTGTGGACTCTAGATCCCTGCTGGTTGGGAAGTTAATAGTCTCCCAGAGTGTTGGTCTCTGTATATATCTGTAAATAATAGGTGGTGGGAACAGACACAAACAATAAAAGGACACAGGTGCTGCACTTCAGTTGGTCTCTGACTGCATTTGTGGAGGGGCTGGGAGAAGGCACCACTACAGTCATATACCACCAAAATAGCCATTGAAGGTAAGTGGATTTTTCGTTCAGTGAAATGTACAGAATGGGGCCTAAAATGTTTTCATTTCATGGCCAGATCAAAAAACACATGTGTTTTCATAAGCTCCTGTCACTAAATTCACAACCTCTTGCAAATCCAGAGAATGTGCCTTGTTCTTCTTTCACTGACAGAAGCTTTACAAAAGTACAACTACATTGACTTCAGAGGAGTTACTCTTGATTCACAGCAAAGCAGAGGGAGACATCTCCCTCTGGCCCAGCCTAAGACTAAGTTCCCTTTGTGGATCTAGCCCGCAGTGACTACAACCTGATACAGGTGTCACATTGTTGACCATTTTCCAGCAGTTACCATGGCATCTGAGATACTGCAAAAACCAGATCCTCAGCTGGTGTAAATCAGTATAGCTCCATGGAAGTCATTTGGGGCTTGACCCATGAAGGGACTTACGTACTGCAACGTCTAACTTTTAGGCACTTTGTCCCTGATTTATCAAGATATTTAGGTACCTAGGCCTTGATTCAACAAGGGATATAGGTGTTGTGATGATCAGAGTCACAAGTACTAACTTTTAGGTGCCTTGAAAATCACTGGGATTCACAAAGACTTATTTCGGTGCTTAGGCTTCCCATAC
Source organism: Gopherus flavomarginatus (assembly GCF_025201925.1). Taxonomy (NCBI): domain Eukaryota; kingdom Metazoa; phylum Chordata; order Testudines; family Testudinidae; genus Gopherus; species Gopherus flavomarginatus. Next base: position 16,216,010 of record NC_066628.1, read on the forward strand.
AATGAAGGCAGGGAGACAGGTGCCTGAGAATGGGATTCACAAAGCCAGCATGCTACATGGCTCCTTGCCTTAGCTAGCCAATGGGAGGTGCTGAGCAGAAGGGAGATGTTAAGTCCCACCCCTTTCAGGGAGTTCTGCACCTACCTCTGCTTGTGATTCTCAGCTGTGATCCCTCACCTGGAGTTTGGCGCATAAGGCATTTCTTGCAAGTGATGGGGAAGAATTCCCTCCCTCATTGCTTTTAGCCCAGTGGTCCAGGTACTCACCTAGGAGACCATGGGTTCAAATCCCGCTGAGGGGCAGAAGTGGGCTGAACAGGGCTCTGCCACCTCCCATGTAAGTCTCTAACCACTGGGCTATGGGATGTTCTTATGTGGGGCCCCCTCAACCTCTCCCATTGTTGTAGTCTCACTTTGAATAAATAATTAAAGCAGCACTGGAGAGAGGGTGGGGGGCAGATCCAAGGTCTTCTACTTTTGGGGTAAGGGTTCTAACCACTATGATATAGAGTCATTCTTGTGCAGTCTCTCTCTCTCTTTCTCCCTCCGCTCCCGGCCATATGATTCTTTCTATTCCTCCAAAGTTGAATGGCTTCAACAGGAGAAATTGAGGGAGCTCCAGATCTGAATACCTCATAGCTCAGTGGTTCGGGCCCTCATCTGAGAGGCACCAGATTCCTGTTCAGCTTCCTTCTTCCCCTCAGCGGGACATGGGACTAGAACCAAGTGTGTCCTCAGCACTAGATTGAAGGTTATAAGGGAGGTCCTGCCCCTCCTTTGTCTTTTTATGTGGATTTATGAGCACATCCTACCAGATCAGGCCCTGCAAGTGAGCTAGGCAGAGGAATACCCATTTTGTCCCAGTCTGGGAATTTGCGCTGGGGCTCAAGCGGATGATAGGTGTCCAGATCCCCAAGTGAGGCTGCAGCGCACATGCGCAGAGGCAGGAACACAGACACCTAGGGAACATTTACACTGAGAATTTAGGCACTGAATGAGTTTAGGGGCCTAAAGGATTCAGCTGCTGAGCAGGGGTTTTATGACTACCAGGGGGAGGGTCTGGGAGGCCTCCCGTTCAGTAAAGTGGTTAGTGTAGCAAGCCAGGCTGTGGATGAATCCAGTTCAGTTTCCCCCTTCTGCCTGATAAGAGGAAGGGTTTGCCCAATAGCATCTCTCTGTTGGATGCCCAAACTGCTGCACAATAGACTCATTCTCACTCCCTTTGTTGCTCGCTGTATATTTAATTATTTCATACAAAGTGGAACAGCTTCTACAGGAGAGATTGAGAGACATTCAGCCTACAATATCCCATAGTCCAGGGTTAGGGTACTCACCTAGGAGGCTAGAAATCCAAGTCCAAATACCAACCGCACATCACACAGGGAGGGGAACTGAACTCAGGTTTTCTACATCCCAAGTGAGTGCTTCGACCCAGGAGATAAAAGTTATAATGGAGGCCTCACCTGCCCCCACCTCCATCATTTTGTGTCGGTTTAGTTGTGCTCTGAGATCACCTACCAGATCAATCCCCACAGCTAGGCAGGTGGTGCCAAGCCTGCTCTGAGGACCTCATTGGGACTTAGGGATCAGATGGGCACCCAGGCACTTACACTAAGGTAGCTGTGTACATGCTGACTGGCAGAAACTAAGGAGCCTCGGGGACTTGAATGTTGGAAAGTCAGGCACCTAGGGATTTTAAAGGCTTACAGGGTTAAGCGATAGGGGTTTTGTGGAGCTCAGTGGCACTGACGTTGGATTTAGGCACCTAAAGTAGCAGTTAGATGCCTAAATCCTTTTGTAGAGCACAATAATTTCAGCTCCCCAAGGATTTGGAGATGGGTCTTACCTATTCTACAGCTATAGGAATGTAAAAATAAACACAAAGATTTGAAGTCTATGGAAATACTTTATTGTTTTTAACATGCTATATTGTCACTTGTCAGAGAAGTTGCCATGCAGCATCAGCCCTGTGGTTCTTCTAGTCCAGGCACTCCTCTCCAGTGGTAGCCAGTATCAGCTGCTTCAGAGGAAGGAAAATTATAGGCTAAACTGTGAGGAAAATTTCATCTTAGCCCAGGCAGTCAGTGGTTGGCTCATGTCCTGAAGCATGAAGGTCTCTTCAAATAATAAAGACATTTTAGAATTCTGTTAGTCTCCATGTCTGAATGATCTGCTGAGCCACCAACATGCACAAGTGTAATTAAAGTGTTAACTAGAGAGGGAAGTGATAGTGACAGTCAGAAAGAAAAAGATGGACAGATAGACGAGTTGTACTAGATGTCCATCCACATGTCTCAAAGAATCATTGGTTTATAGCCAGAGAAGAAATAAGAAAGAAAAACAATGAAACAGTGTGTCATAATTTTGTAGTGTTTTCTTGTTGCTCCAGTTCTATGTGCAAATTTAAAAGAATGCTGACACGCTGTGTTCTGTCAAAATGCAAGATTCATTTTCTCAAGGATTTGTGGCCCATAGTCCTTCTCAAAGCTTCTTTAACATCCTTGTTTCTCAGGCTGTAGATGAAAGGATTCAACATGGGGATGATGAAGGTGTAAAACACACATACTGCTTTCCTTGGGTACACAGAAGATAGCCAAGTGGGCTAGGCGTACATAAAAGCAGTGGACCCAGAAAATAAAGTCACAACCAACATGTGGGAGGTGCAGGTGGAGAAGGCTCTGTGCCTGCCCTCAGCAGAGCGAATCCGGAGGACGGTGGAGATGATGTAGATGTAGGAGATGAGCACAATCACAGTAGTGCTCGCTATGATGAGGCCACATAAGGTAAACATCACGAGATTATTGACATACGTGTCGCTGCAGGAGAGACTGATCAAGGGAGGGCCATCACAGAAGAAATGATCGATCTCGTTACGCCCACAATATTGCAGCGTAAAGGTGAAGCCTGTTTGCACCATGGCATTCACACAGCCGCAGATATACGACCCTACCACCATCTGAATGCAAACCCACTTGGACATGGTGACGTGATACAGGAGCGGCTTGCAGATGGCGGTGTATCGATCAAAAGCCATCCCTGCCAGGAGGAAACCTTCGGTGGTGAGGAAGAGACAGAAGAGGAAGAATTGGGTGGCACATTCGTTATAGGAAATGGCTTTGCTCCCTGATAGGAAGCTTGCCATGGCTTTGGGGGCAATGGTGGAGGTGAAGCAAAGGTCTAAGAGTGACAGGTTCATGAGGAAGAAGTACATGGGGGTGTGAAGGCGAGAGTTGACTCTAATGATGAGGACCAGGGTGGTGTTTCCCAGCATGGTTACTGTGTAAATCACCAGAAACAAGACAGAGGGGATCATCTGGCATCCTGGACCGTTTCCAAACCCTAGGAGGATGAATTCCATGATTGCCGTGCCGTTCCACTCTCTCATTGGTGCCATGGCTGTTAAATCCTTTGGAAAAGGAGTGAAATAAGGATTAAAGAAGAGGCAAATGAAGAAGATGCAATGTCGGGCTTCATGAAAAGAGGGAGGATGGTCATGTAGAATAGACCCTGGTCTGAGACTCAGCAGATCACTGTTCATTTTCCAGCTCTGCCACAGACTCCCTGTGAGGCCTTGGCCCAGTCACTTGGGCTGGGATTTTCAAAGCAGCCAAAGGGAATTGGACACTCAACTCCATTCAATTTCAGTAGGATTTAGTCACCTAGGGCAAGATTTTTGAAGGTATTTCTGTGCCTAGTGGAATTTTCAAAAGTGCCAAGGCATCAAAATCTCATTGATTTCAATGAGTGTTAGACATCTAGATGCTTTTGCAAAATCTCACTAGGCTCCTAGATTCATAGATTCCAAGACCAGAAGGGACCATTCTGATCAATACCTTTAATCCTAAATGCCGTAAATTGATCCTAAATATCTTTGAAAATCAGGGGTCTAACTATTAAGCTCTTGTGAAAACTCTCAGCTTTGCTATTTTTGTCCCTTAGTTCCCAGTTCTGAAAATGAAGATAATATTATTTCCAGAACTCAGAGGGTGTTGCGATAATAAAATCACTAATTTTTGAATTGCTCAAATGCTGCCGTGGCAAGGGATAAAGTACCTTGTGAGTGATTTTCAAAATGAGCCACTCAACTTCCCATTGACTTTTTATAATATTTGTGTCCTTAATTCACAAAAGTTCTATTGAGAATCTTATCATAGATAGATTGAATTTGATGGCAAAGCTGCCTTTGACTTGACTGTAAGCAGATAAAGCCCTTGTAATCCAAGTTAAACAAATTCCTCATAAAATTTGAGTTGTTCTTTTGGAAGGCATCTTTTCTAGACTAACAGCCAAATTAACTCGCTATTCCTTACAGCTGTAATACAAAGCACATCTCTTTGGCCAAGTTGGACAATTGCAGACTCTATCCACTCATGTGTGATCCCAATGATTTATAAAAGAGTGGGAGAATGAGACTTTGACATCAATAATATCATACAAGAAGATTGGATGACTTTGAAAACTGGAGTAATAGAAATGGGGATGAAATTTAACAGCATAAAGCGCAAAGTCATGCACTTAGGGACTAACAGGATTTTTGCTATAAGCCGTGGACATATCAGCTGGAAGTGACAGAGTAGGAGAAAGACCTGGGTGTATTTGTCAGTCACAGGATAACTACGACCCATCAATATGATGTGGCCATGAAAAAGGCTAATGCAATCCTAGGATGCATCAGGAGAAGTATTTCCAGAAGAGACAGGGAAGTGTAATTACCATTATACAAGGCACAGATGAGACCTCATCTGGAATACTGTGTGCAATTCTGGTCACCTATGTTGAAGAAAGATGAATTCAAACTGGAACAGGTAAAGAGAAGGGCTGCTAGGATGATCAGAAGAATGAAGACCCTTCCTTATGAGAGAAGACTTAAGAAGCTTTACTTTTTTAGCCTAACCAAATGAAGGCTGTGGAGAAATTATTGATATTTATAAATACATCATGGGGATAAACATCAGGGAGAGAGAGGAGGTCTTTAAGGGCCAATATTGGCCTTAGAACAAATGGATATAAACTGACCATCAACAAGTTCTGGCGTGAAATTAGATGAAGGTTTCTAACCATCAGAGGAGTGTCGTTCTGAAACAGCCTTCCAAAGGGAGCAGTGGGGACAAAAAACCTAACTTATGAAGGGAGTTGTATGATGACACTGCCTACGATGGCACGTGACCCATATGCATCTGCTAGTAGCAAATATCTCCAATAGTCAGAGATAGGACACTAGAGGGGGAAGGCTCGAAGCTACTAGGGAGAATTCTTTCCCAGGTGTCTGGCAGGTGCATTTCTCCCACTTGCTCAGGGACTAACTGATCTCCATATTTGGCATCAGGAAAAATTTTCCCTTGGCCAGATTGGCAGACAGTGAGGGTTTTCTCCTTCCTCTGGAGCATGAGGCGTGGATTAATAGCAGGGTTGAACTAGAGTAAATGGTGGATTCTCTATAACTTGAAGTCTTTAAATCAAGATTTCAGGACTTCAGTAACTCAACTCACGGTTACAGGTCTATTGCAGAAGTGGGTAGGCAAGTGGACTGCGATGTGCAGGAGGTCAGACTAGATGATCACAATGTTTCCTTCAGGCCTTAAAATCTGTGAGTCTGGGTCGGTCCTGGGTCCGGTACTATTCAATTTTTTATTAAAGACTTGGATAATAGAGTGGGGAGTATGCTTATAACATTTGTGAATCATATGTTTAAAAGGGACCACAAGGGTCATCGAGTCTAAACCCTTGCAAAAAGGTAGGATTTGTTGCTTCTAAACCATCCAAGACAGATGTCTATCAGGCTTGGATGACATCAAGCTGGATAGACACGTATCTTGGTGTTCACAAGCATTTTGGAGGACTGGACTAGAAATCAAAAGGATCTTGACAAATTGGAGAAATGGTCTGAAATGTGCAAACTGAAATTCAGTAAAGAAAACTGCAAAGTACTGTACCTAGGAAGAAAAACATTCATTGTACGACTACAAAATGAGAAACAGTTGGCTAGGTGATGGTACTGATGAAAAGGATCTGGGGCTTATAGTGGATCACAAATTGAATATGAATCAACAATGTGGTGCAGTAGCGAAAAGGCTATCATTCTGGGGTGCATTAACAGGAGCGTCCTATGTAAGACAGGGGAGGGCATTGTCCCACTCTACTTGGCACTGGTGAGGCCTCAGCTGGAGTACTGTATCCAGTTCTGGGTGCCAAACTTTAAGAAATTTGTGGACAAATTGGAAAGAGTGCAGAGGAGAAAAACAAAAATGATGAGAGATTTAGAAAATCTGACCTATGAGGAAAGGTTAAAACTAGGCACGTTTAGTCTTGAGAAAAGAAGACTGAGGGGGCATCCAATGAGAGTCTTCAAATATATTAAGGACTGCTATAAACAGAATTGTGAGCAATTGTTCTCCATATTCACTGAAGGTAGGACGAGAAGTAAAGGGTTCCATCCGCAGAAAAGAGATTTAGGTTAGATATCAGGAAATTTTTTCTAATTGTAAAGGTAGCTGAGCTCTGGAATAGGCTTCCAAGAGAGGCTGTGGAATCCCTGTTATTGGGAGTTGTTTTTTTTTTTTTTTAAACAAGTTAGTCAAAGTTGTAAGGGAATTCACAAACTGTCACTATAGATGTGATTCTCTTCTGTCAGATGAAACACAGCTGAGATCTTATGACTGGAATCTAGGGCAACACCTGAAGATGTTCAGGGAATCCTCTGAAGATGCAGAGATGTCTGTGTTTCTCTGATTCCAGTGAAGTGTTAGTTCTGCCTCATGTTACATTATTGAAGTTGGGATTTTCAGTGGTATGCATCTCCTATTGAACTGACTGAACTAGCAATTTTCAGACTCTGCTGAGTACTGCAGGCTAATTTTTGGAGGAAAATCTTTCAATGGTCTTCTTGAATTCTCTCATTCCTCCATTTCAGCACTATCCTAAGCACCTTAGCCCAACGTGCTCCTCCACTCCCAAAAGAGGTTAGTTGTATTAATGCATTCACTGTTGTGAGAGCAGTAGATAGGTCACATCAAATGGCTATCTCTGAATCAGGAGGTTAGTTCCTTTGTATATGGCATGGCAGAGACGAACTCTCCACGTTTGGTGTGCACACTTCTAAAAGGACTTTGAGAAAATGAAAAAGGTTCAGAGAAGAGAAACAAAAATGAGTTGAGGTTTTACAATGAACTAACAAAGGAGATCAATCTATTTAAATTATTCAAGAGAAGGTTTAGACATGATTTGATCATGGTCTATAAATGCCTGACAGTAGAAAATATTAGCTTTTTTAGACACATCACCACAATTGGAGCTCATAAACATACAGTTGCTCTCAATTCATGTAGAAAAATTGGAGTCAGTGCAGAAAACAACCAGGAAAATTATTTGAGTGGCAAAGAAAATACCTTACAGTGAGAGAATTAAAGAGCTCAATCAGTTTAGCATCTCAAAACCTTGATCAGGAGATGATCATAGAAGCATTGAAATGTAAGGCTGGAAGGGTCCTCCAAAGGTCATTTAGTCCATTCCCCTGAACAGAGAAAGGACCAAGTATATGTAGACCGTCCCTGAGAGGTATTTGCCTAACCTGTTCTTAAAATAAACCTCCAATGACAAAGATTCAACAACCTCCCTTCAAAGTCTGTTCCAGTGCTTAACTAACCTTATAGTTGGAAGTTTTCCTAATATCTAACCTAAATCTCCCTTACTGCAGATTAAGCTCATTACTTCTTCTCCTGTCCTCAATGGACATGGAGAACAATTGATCTCTGTCTTCTTTATAATAGCCCTTAATATATTTGAAGATGGTTATCAGGTCCCTCCCCAACTCAGGCTTCTTTTCTCAAGACTGAACATCCCTGGTTTTTTTTAAACCTTTCCTCATAGGTCACGTTTTCTAAATCTTTGATCAATTTTGTGGTCTCATCTGTACTTTCTCCAATTTGTCCACATCTTTCTTAAAGTGTGGTGCCCTGAACTGACCTAGTACTCCAGCTGAGTCCTCAACAATGCCTGGTACAGTGGGACATTTATCTCCTGTGCCTTACATGCAACATTCCTGTCAATACACCCACCCCAGAATGATATAAGCCTTTTTCACAGCTGTATCTCATTGTTGGCTCATATTCAATTTGTGATCCACTATAACCCCCAGATCCTTTTCAGCAGTACTACCACCTAGCCATTTGCTTCCCATTTTGTAATTGTGCAATTGATTTTTTTTTTCATCTGAAGTATAGCACTTTGTACTTTTCTTTACTGAATTATACGAAACCCAGGACAGATCTCTTCAGGATCCCACTAGATATGTTCCCCCATTTTGACAGCAAACCACCTACAGCTACAGTTTGAGTACAGTCTTTCAGTATTGTACCCAACTTATAGTAATTTCATCTAGACCACATTTCCTTACTTTGCTTATGACAATGGAACATTCAAGAAATATAATTTCTACACCTTTGCCCCTATCCACTAGGTCAATGATCCTGTCAAAGAACGAAATGAGTTTGAATTGGCATGATTTGTTCTTCACAAATCCGTGTTGGCTATAACTTGTTACCCTGTTATCCTCCAGCGGCTTACACATTGATTGTTTAATCATTTGTTCCAGTAACTTTCCAGGTACCAAAGTTCTGACTGATCTAAAATTCCCTGGGTCCTCTTTCATCATCTTATTTTTAAAGACAGAAACTATGTGTGCCCTTCTCCACACCTCTGGGACCTCACTCACCCTCCATGAGTTCTCAAAGATAATCGCTAATGGTTCTAAGATTGCTTCATTTAGTTCCTTAAGTACCAGAGGATGAATTTCATCAGGCCCTGTTGCACTGAATATGTTTAACAAATCTAAATATTCCTTGACCTGTTCTTTCCTTATTTTTGGCTTGTGTTCCTTTCCCCTTGTTGTTAGTATGAATTGTGTGAAACTTCTGGTCATCATTACGTTTTTTTAGTGAAGACTGAAGCAAAATAGCCCTTAAATACCTCAGTCCTCTTAATATTATCAGTTATTGGCTCTCCTTTCCTATTAAGTAGAGGACCTACACTTTCCTTTGTCCTTCTCTTGACTCCTAATATAGTATTAAAAAACCTCTTCTTAGTGCCTTTTATATCCCTTATTAGGTGCAACTCATTTTGTGCCTTAACCTTTTGGATTTTGTCCCTCATGCTTGTGCTGTCCTTTTGTACTCATCCTTAGCAATCTGTTTCCACTTCTTTTATTCCTTTTTCATTTTCACAACATTAAAAAGCTCCTGATGGAGCCACATTGGCCTCTGACTATTCTTCCTATTTTCCTTCCACATCAGGATAGTTTTGCTGTAGCACCTTTAAGACTGTATCTTTGAGAAACTGCCAACTGTCAGGAACTCTTTTTTCCTTTACATTTTCTTCTCATGGGAACTTATCTACTCATTTCTTTGAGTTTTGAAGTACATTGCCCTTATTCTGCTGCTCTCACCCCTTCCTTTCCTTCAAATTATTAAATGTATCATTTATCATTGATCACTTTCACTCAAATTACCTTTAACTTTCAGATTCTCAACCAATTTCTTCTTGTTAGTCCTAATCAAGTCTGAAATGGTTTTTCCCCTGGTTACTTCCTCCACCTTTTGAAACAAAAGTGGTCCTCCAAACATTCCAAGAACATGTTGACTATTTTGTGTTTTGTCATATTACTTTTCCAAAAGATGTCTTGGTAGTTAAAGTCCCCCATTATCATCAGGTCTTATGTTTGGGATAATTTTGTTATTTGTTCTAGAGAGTCCACATCCATCTCCTCTTCCTGATTTGATGATCTATAGCAGACCCCTGCCATGACATCACCCCTGTATTTTCACCTGTTTATCTTCACCCAGAGACTTTCAACTGAACTGCCTCTCACCTCCTTCTGGACCTCAGAACAAATCTATGAATCTACAAATCTGTGTGGTCACCTTAAGGCATAAAATTATTTAATTTAGGTCTGATTTAAAAATCTGATAAATTACTTGTGTAGGAGAGTCAACCAGACACACTGAAACACATTCACACACACACTGCCTCCGCTCAATACTTTGCTGTTACAAACTGATTATTTGCATATTAGCACGTATCCCTGCTGGCAAAAATGGAAAACTAAAAGGATAAAGACTGCATACTTAAAGTCCTTTGAACTTTGTGTCTCTTACGGCATTTCTTCAATATTATTTGCCATTGATGGTCATTGTCTCAGCTCTGCGGCCTCTTTCACTAGCCAGCAGGAGAACAGTGACTCACCAGTCTGTGAAAATTATTTGAAGCTGAGGATGCTGTTGGGTTCCTTCACCAGCACAGGAGATGAAGAAATGACTTTTCATCCAGTCCTGTGACTTCTGGAGATAAAGATTCAATAGCATAAACTGATGATTCGTCTCTGACAAGGCTACTTAAAGTCTCGTGGCTTTTTCTCTCCCTCTCATAACTCCACCCAGGGGCCCCAGGACAAATCAGGATAGAGCACTTCCCCTAGAATTACTTGGCATTTCACCCAACAGAGAGAGATTCAGACACTGTAATTGAAATCAAGATGATGGGGGGAAATATCTCCATTTTGGAGAAGTCATCTGAAAATCCAGCAGCCTCAGCACTGTAAAATTGAACATTGCTGAGTGTATATTTCCAAAAAAAGGGGATATGTATTAGAAGTGGCTTTTATTTTCCCCCTAAGAAATCCAACAGGATTTCTTAAAGTATCTTAAAAAGTAAGGAGTTATACTTTAAACACGTCTTTCTTGTATACATGTAACAGATAAGGCATTGTAACCTATGTTGGGAGTGGAAGGGGGTGGTTTTCTGATTTACATAATGGTCGGAATCAGCTCCATTGACTCCAGTGGAGTTACTCCTGATTTACATCAGGGTGCATGAGAGGCAAATCAGACCCTCAGTCTGTAGCCAGACCCTGGAAAGTTCTCTGAGTGTGTTTGAAATTGGACTGATTAGATTTGATCGGGCTAGCAGGTCAAATGGTATTTTTGTCTACTCCCTGAAATGATTAATTTAACTCTGAGAGTCAGATGTTGGGTGTGACTACCTGTACTTATCAGTTTACCATTTTCCTGAGAGGTGTGAGTGTATCCCACAATTAATTGTGAAAATGACCCCCAAGATAGCACGCCTGAGGTGGGGAAAAGGACAATGGGATTGTAGTGGGGTGGTTACCCGCTCCTGCCCTTCAGGGCTTAAAGCAGCCCTGGAGAGAGCTGCAGCTCTAAAAACTGGGCTGACTGGGGAAGCAGCCACAGCTGGGTCGTGCCCCAATCAGCCTACAGCTGGTCCCTGTAAGAGGCTGTGAGCCAGAAGCCCAAACAGTCTCCCTCTGCCTGTACAGGAAGAAGGGCCTGGCTGTAGGGAGCTAGACACAGGGTACCTCAGTGGAGCAGAGCTGGGGAAAGGCAGAGGAGCTGGGGAGCTCCAACCTCGAAAGCCCCAGGCTGCGACCTAACATAAGGCCAACAGGTACTGGGGGTTGCAGAGGGCAGCCCAGGGATAGGCAAAGGCAGCAGGTCCAAATCCAACCTTGCTGGTGATGAGTAGCTGTAACTGCAGCCTGCCCCAGGGCATAGGCATAGACAATGACTGGCAGTAGCCATATACTGAGGCGAGATGGGGGATCCCTGGGGAGAGGCAGACCCAAAGAGAAAAGGGTTACTGCTCAGGGGCAGCACCCCAGCTAATAGGGCACTAGGGTCCTGAGAGGGACCCGGGGGCCAGAGGACAGACTGATCACAAGCCAGCAGGGGATGCTCCAGTGCTGGCACAAGCTGATTCCTGGAACAGACCAGCAGGAGGTGCCAGATGGGTGAGTCCGCATGTCTACAGGGATGCCTATCCTTATCCAGATGGGCACACATCTTTTGCCAATAATACCTGATGCTATGTGGACACCATGTTCCAGCACAACTGGCCAAATGTGAATGCACACTGCTGAATTTGTTTTGTCGGTAGTGGAACTGGCTGGAAACTCAAATTCACATTCTGTGGGAAATTCTGAAATTTCAAAAAGAGAAAAGTTGAAGAAAAAAAATTAATTTCCCACAGAGCAGAAATTCCCTAATTTTATTTAAAATATTTTGTTTTGACTTTTCAAAATGTTTCCACCTCTTCACAAAGTGATCAAAGGCCCAGCAACCTGCCAGGCAGCAAAGTGGGAAATTCTGGGGTCCTGGAAGCCCCATATCCTGGTTTTACAAGCACTTAGATGTCTTATTTCGATTGAAATCAGTGGAAGTGAGGCACATTTGTAAATCCCACCGAGTCTAAAAATCTGTCCTCAAATCTATTAAGGACTGTGAAGCACTCAGATACTGCAGTGATGCGCCAGATAAGTACTTAGAGAGTAGAGCTGATCTAAAATTTACCCATGGAACAACTTTTTCTTCAAAGAAAATGCTGTTTTTTTGAAATTGAAACTTTCCATGGGGAAGTGTTTATTTCTTCAAAATTTCATTGAAAAAAAGGAAATGAATTTTTGTGACAAGATTTGCTAAGCATTTCAACAAAAGCTCCATTTCAACCTTATTGGAATGTGATGCTGCAATTTTTCATTTCAAAAGAAACTTTCTGTTTCAAAATTTATTGTATTTTAGCTAATACAATAAAAAATTTAAAAAATGCTGATTTTTATCCTAATGGAATATTTTTATTGACCCAGAAAAATGTTTTATCCAAAAAATTGCTTTGTAGCAAATTTGGAGATTTTGGTTTTGTTCCAGTTTGGGGCCCAATACTCGGATGGTGTAAATTGAGAACTTCCATGGAAATCTAGGCTGCAACTCCGCTGGCCAATTCTATATTTCAATCTAACCCCCTTTAAACTAAGTGACAACTAAGGCCTCACATGCTCATTTGAACTAATTGAAAACTGGTAAATATTTTTTCATGAAAACTCCTGAAAATGTGAAATAATGTACAAGTATCAGAAAGCAATTTTTTCCTTAATTCACCATTTTTCAAAAAAAATGTGTATTGAAAATTTTATTTTCAGTTTTTCATTTTTTGGTTTCCTCTTTTTCCTTATTTTCCTCTCCCCCCCTGCCTTTGCTTCATTTTTCATTTTTGCCACTGAAAAAAAGAAAGGAAAGTAGAAAGGGGGAGGAAAAGTTAAAAGAAACTGAAAAGCAAAATGTTACATTGTGACACAAAAAGGGATGATATATGTCACACGTCAATGAGGTCATGGTGTTCGCCCTCTGCAATGTCATCATAGCTGTCACTGTGGTGTCACCTCCTATGCCTTCATCCCTTCATCATTCTCAAGACCTGCTCTGCAGTAGGTAGGTATAAAACCTTCTTCACCTGTGCCTCCCAAATGATGGCCATGAGTCTGTTCTATGGGACATCCTTCTTCATCTATGCCCAGCCAGTCACTATATCCGTTCCCAACCAGAGCAAAATGGTGTCCATGTTCTATACCCTGGTGATCCCCATGCTAAACCCTCTCATTTACAGCTTCAGGAACAAGGATGTGAAAGAGGCTCTCAGGGCTATGATGGGGAAGAAGAAGGGTTTTTTTTTCAATTAACTGAATAGAGTCCTGGGTCCAGTGAGCTCACAGTGGGGGTGCACACCACCCTATTCTGGAGCAGAGCAGGTCTAAGGATGGGAGTTCAGTCTAGTACACCAGCTGAAGGTGTGATCCTTAGGCTTTAAGGCATCCATTCCATCTTTGCTATATATCAGAAAGGAAAACAATATTCCTGTCCATCATTTGCTAATCGCCTTGTCCTGTAGAACATGTTGGTCGATAGCTCCTAAATACACTAGTTTGGTTCAGTTTAGGTGCTATTCCCACCTCCCAACATATTTCTTACCATCTCGATAAGCCATTGACCTGCATAACATCCTCAGTTAAGGATGTACTGAGATGAAGTGGATTTCACTTACACCCCATTTAAACTTGTTTTCTGTTTTATTATTTTCCTATTTCTTGCTCTTGGGAAAGTTGGCCAGCTCTGGCTAAGTCCTAATGTTATATGTGTGGATGGTCAAAAAATTTCTGCTGAAACTTCTTTTGAAGAGAGAATATGATTGTTGAAATAAATAAAAATTTTCAGTAAAGTTCCTCCTTTCTGTACAAAATTTCTCTTGAAAAAACTGAACACCTGAAAACATATTTTTTTTGATTTTCTGTTGATTAGTGAAATATTGCAGCCAAAAATTGAAATGTTTCATCCAAAAATTGAGGTATTTTAATTCTGAAATGCCATTGCTGTGCCTTGTGGGAGTTATAGTTCAGGTGCCTCATGTCCCAGGTATCCTCTGTGAACAGGTCCCCAACTGAACTTAATTTTCCATGATGTATCACAGCCATGTGACTTTCATGATGTACCACCTTCACTCACCAGGACCTGATCCTGCAAGGTAGTGAGGCTGGGTTTCTCAAAGGAGGCTGAGAGAGTTAGGCACCTGATTCCCTTGGAAATTCAATGGGAGGTGGACATCTATCTCCTATAGGAAATCTCCTTAAATCTCAGTATCTTAAGAGTTCTCAGAGGGAGTTGGGAGCCTTTAAAGGCAATTCCCAGCACCTTGTAGGGTTAAGTCCTATACAATCATGGTGTTTTCAATTACTCAGGCTGGGACTCTCAAAGGAACCTAAAGGAGTTGGGCACCTGACCTTCACTGAAATTCAGTATGGCCCCAGCTCAACAAATAAAAAACCAGCTTGTCCAACCAAGTATGATTCAGGGGAAGAAGAGTTTCATTTCAAAGCAGAAGCAATGCCTCTTCCAAGAATAAGGCATCAATGTCACTATTGCTGATTTACACCAGATGGTGATCTGTCCCCATTGACTCCAGTGGGGCCAGCTGGAGATCTGGCCCCATTGACTCTGATAGAGCAATGCTGATTTATATCAGCTGGGGGTCTGTCCCACTGAGTCCAACATTGATTTATGCCAGCAGGGGATCTGACTTGAGAACTTTATACAGCAACAAGCTCATAAAGAAGGCCAACAGAGTGTGGTTTTGAGAATTTCTGAACATTACCCTTAGCTCTGAGGAAATTGAACTATGAGATGAATTGTGTTTTTCTACCCACCTTCCCATATTAGCAGAGGAGCAGGGTGGGGACGCTTTGGAAGGGCTGGTTCAGGAACATCTAGGCATCCCTTGTAAAGTGGAGCGGCTCTATGTTTTTTTCCGCCCCAAGCACGGCAGGCAGGCAGCTTTCGGCAGCGCGCCTGCTGGTAGTCCACTGGTCACGTGGATTCGGCGGCATGCCTGCAGGAGGTCTGCTGGGGCAATGCCATCGGCGTCCCCCCTGAATTTCTGCCAAAGCCGCAGGACTGGTGGACCTGTGGCAGGCATGCCGCCAAAAGCAACCTGACTGCCATCCTCATGGCGACTGGCACGCTGCCAACCATGGCTGGCAGCCCCGGGCACATGCTTGCTGCGCTGATACCTGGAGCCACCCCTGCTTGCAAAGTTATTTTCTTTGAACATCCCCAGTCCATATTGCAAAAGAAAGAGTGGTGTTAATCTTCCCTGCTCTGAACACAACCTAAGCTCCACTCATTCACAATTCAAACTAAAATGTCACTCACAAGAGACTGCCCTCTTCTTCCTTGGTTGATCTGATCAGCAGGAAAATAGTTGATGTCTTTGACTTTTATAGCATCACCATTAAGTTTCAGGATGAACAACTTACTGGCCAAAAACTGGGTTTGCAACAAAACAAAAATTTTCCCCCCAAATCTCCTTCCTACAAAAAATGTTTTATTTTCCATCTGAAAATTTTCATCCCCCTTAACTCTCCAACCTGGTTTGTCCCTCATGATGCTTTCCTAGTGACAAGCAGCTGTTTTCACTCAGGTGCTGTCATCACTCCAGCTGCTGTTATCACTCAGCCACCAACGTACAGAGACTCACCCAAGTAAGTTGCATGAATGTTCTCTAAGCCACTTATGAACTATATAGAGGGAGACAACAGCAAATACCCCCAGGCCTCAGACTTGCACCCCAGAAATACACCATCTTACACTGCTCAAGACCTTCTCTTGAAGCTCATTAATTAGTTTGCCACTTTGTCAAAGGATGGTGGACATGCACTAGCCTTTGTAATCTGAGCAAATTCCCCAAGCAGTTTAGACAAACTCACTGGTAAAGAGGAAACATTCAAATAAGTTGAACTACATAAAGACATAAGGCATAAAGGTCAGAGATAGTTACCTAAGAAAATAAAAAGTAAACACACATTCTAAATCCTAAATTCTATTAGACTAAGCAAGATTTGGATTTTACAGCTTTTCTCATCCCACTGGATGTCACAGGCAGGCTACAGTTCTTAATACACAGATTGAATTTCCTTCTAAGCCTGGGACCAATCTCCTCAGTTCAAAATCATTGTCTTCCCAGCACTCTTGCTACCTTCAGCATAGGTGAGGGAGGAGAATGGTGGTCTCAGGATGTCACTGTCCCTTATTTTATACTCTCAATTCATCTCATGTCCCAGAGAAGATACTGGCCTAGGCATGTCCTGGTGGGCGGTTGCGCAACTGAGTCATAGAGTTGAGCAATCCCCATTGTGTGATGCTTGCGCAACTGTCTCTTACAGAATTGTAAACCTCTTGTTTACAATTACCCTTCTAGTCAATGGCTTGTGATGGTCGCTTAATGCCTGTTTGCATGTGGCTCACCTCCTTTGTTGCCACCAGATAGCTAGCTGTGGGCACCTCCCAGCTACACAACATATTTCATATCAACCATATAGCAGAATATCATAATTCAATATACAATGATGATACAGATATTTTGACAGGACAATGAGTTTCAACATACGACCTTCCATTGGATATCTTACATGGCATCCTCTGTACAAGATGTCATAATCATATACAAATTATGAGTGTGAGGGCTACAGGGTGCTATTTTAAGGTACAGTGCATCACAAAGGCAAGCAGTGATAAACTTAAAGGAAGCGGAGTTCATAGATATCTATATTCCAAGGCCAGAAGGGATCATTGTGATCATCCAGTCTGATCTCTGGTATAACACAGGCCACAGAACTTCCCCACAATAATCCTAGAGTAGATCTTTTAGAAAAACATCCAGTCTTGATTTAAACATTGTGAGAGACGGAAAATCCATCACCCTTGGTAAATTGTTCCAATGGTCAATTATTCTCACAGTTAAAAATGTGCATCTTATTTCCAGTCTGAATTTGTCTAGCTTCAACTTCCACTCAGTGGATCACATCGTACCTTTCTCTGCGTCACACCTTAACCTTCTCCTTGTTAGACTCCAAGAGCTCAATCTATTTAGCTTATCAGTATAAGGCAGGTTTTCTAATCCTTTAGCCATTCTTGTGGCTCTTCTTTGAACCCTCTCCCATTTCTCAGCATCCTTCTTGAATGGTGGACACCAGAACTGGTCACAGTATTCCAGCAGCAGTTGCGCCAAAGCCATATACAGAGGTAAAGTAACCTCTCTACTCCTACTCGAGATTACCCTGCTTGTGCATCCCTGGCTCACATTAGTTCTTTTGCCTACAGCATTGCACTGGGAGCTAATGTTCAGCTAATTACCCCCCTGCATGCCCCTCGTGCCCCCAAAATCATTTCAAAGTCAATGCTTCCCAAGACAGAGCCCCCAGCCTGTAAGCAAGGCCTCCATTGTTTCTTCTGAGATGTATACATTGACATTTAGCCATATTAAAACACAACAGTTCTTCCACATTTTTTCATCAGTTTCTTGGAAGATATTTGCATCCAATTTGTAAACAGGCTGAGAGTAATTGTCTATATCTGGGATTTTCAGTGGAGCCCATGGGAGTCGAGTGGCCAATTCCCATTGAAATTCATTTGCCTATGATCCCAATTTTTAATCATCTCTGTGCTGTAACCCTTTGGGAGTGAGACCTGTTTGCATGAAAATGTTCCAAAGGTTTTGTTTACGTAGCGTTATAGAAATGTAGGGATGGAAGGGACCCCAAGAGGTCATTTTGTCCATGCCTCCATGCTGAGGGAGGAATAAATATATTTAGATCATCCCTGACCATCTAACCTGCTATTTAAATCTAATTCTTGCAGGGCAGATTTATTTTCTATGCTGGAAATGTAGGCTGGACTTTTCAAAAGCGGCAAGGGGAGTCAAGTGCCCAACTCCCATTATCACACTTTGGGAGTTTGGTGCATAATTCCTTTAGGCTCTTTGGCTCCTGCCAGGCTCTGTTTCAAACTCAGCACTAGAGCTGGTCACTGTTTTCCATCTAACACAATTTGGACAAAAAATGACTTTTTATCAAAAACAATGTCGGGAACATTTTATTTTCTGCAAAAACTGAAAATTTGTTGGTCAAAAGCTTGTCAGGCTTTGGTGGTAATAATCAGTGTTTGAAATATGATTTTTAACAGAAAGCACTGAGTCTATGTTCAGAGCAGCCCTACACCACTGCTTAATGCAGGGGTTCCCAATTTTTTATCCCTGAGGCCCATTTGTGCTGCTGATGGACCCAATCACGTCATTGTCCCTAGGAGGCCTGTGGGGCTGATGATCCAGAAGACCCGGCAGCCATGGATTGCAGGGGGTGGTGACTTAGAGCAGAAATGGCTGTGAACCCTCCAGCCTCCTCTGGCTGCCCTGGGAGTTGCCACCTCTTGGGGATGGCCCCTTCTCGTCGCCCTCCGCCCGGCATCATCGCTGCACCCTCACCTGCCCGCTGGGGGTGCTGAGCTCCGCCGGCTCTGGGCAGAGTCCATTGCTGGCCACCATGCCGTTGCTGTCCACTTCTCAATGCCCCCCATCCTCCCCATGTCTGCGCCAGCAAACCACTCAAGACTACGGCACAGCCCATCTTTGGGCCACAGCTCACTGTTTGGGAACCCCTGGATTAATGGAATAACAACAGCTCTGCTAGCAAGGGAATCTGCATGCACATCTTATAAAGCACTTTAGAAAGATGGTACAGTACCATTAACTTAATTCTTCTAAAGGGAAACTGAGGCACAGATAGGGGCGGTGACTTGTCCAAGGTCACACAGCAGGCCAGTGAGAGAGCCAAAAATAGAACCTGTTTCCTGATTTCTTGCCTTCTTCAGTAACTAGGGATAAGCTTTTCAAAAGGTCTTAAGTGACTTAGGAGCAAATGCCCACTAGAAGTCAGTGGAATTTGTGCAACTGCATCACCTCAATGTTCAATATCTTCATCAGTGAATTAGATAATGGCATAGAGAATACACTTGTAAAATTTGAGATCTAGATGACCTCTCAAAGTCCCTTCCAGTCCTATGATTTTATGACTCTATGGTGCCTCACAATGGGATTCAAAAAAGTCAGCACGATAGCTGGCTTCTCGCCTAAGCTAGCCAATGGGAGATTCCAAGAAGAAGGTTGCGTCCTAAGCCCCACACCACTCCTAGAGATAGGTGCCTATGTCCAGGACGTGGGGAGGTGCCTCCCTCTGGCTGGGATTCTCAGCTGCAAACTCTCTCTCTTGGTGTTTGGTGCCTATGGTGTTATTGCAAGAAGCCGGGGGCCAGGGGGAGAGTGGAGGGAGAAAGAGCTCCCTCATAACTTTTAGCTCAGTGGTTAGGATGCTCACATGGGATCTGTGAGACCCCCATTTCAAGTTCCTTCTCTACCTGAGGGAGAGTAGGGGATTTGCTACCTCCTAGGTGAGTGCCCTAATCACCAGGCTGAAGAGTTATCCCCATGCTTGGTCTCTCTCTCTCTCTGGCCTATGGATTCTTTCATTATTTATTCACAGTGGAACAGCTTATACAGGAGGGACTGAGGAAGCCCAACATCACAATATACCATAACCCTTCAGAGGTGATAGATCCCTATTCAAATCCTTTCTACCCCTCAGGCAGAGGGGGGATTTCAACTGGGGGTCTCCCACATGCTGGATGAGTACCATGACAACTGGTCTAAAACTTATCAAGGGAACTCAGCCACCTTTGGGTTTCCAACCCTGTCCCCTGTTTGTTTTGCATAAACTTGCCTAAAGGAGCCTAATCTGGTAGGTGAGCTCTGAGCAGGCTTACCAGATCAGGCTCCTCAGGCTGGTTAGATGAAGGAAAAACTATCTTCCCCTATTTTCTGCATCACTGTGGGGCTTAGATGTCCAGATACCTGGCATGGGGCTCCAGTGGTCATGCTCAGAGGAAGAATCATAGGTGCCTCGGGAACTCTTTCCTGAAAAAATTAGATTCCAAGAGAGCTGAGGCACCCACAGCATTTGGAGGCAGCTGAGCAGGGTTTTGTGATTCCCAGTGGGGCCTGATTCTGGGATTTAGGTGCCTAACATAGCACGTAAGTTCTTTAGTGTATCTAGCCCATGGTTGCCTAAATCTCATATTTTCCTTTGAAACACTTTACTTTGGAAGGTCTCTAGGGAGCAGGGACTGGCTATCACTATTTTTTTTTAACTTTTCCAAGTCGTTGGGGTTCTGATCTCATTTGATGCCTAAAGTTGTTAGTGTAATAATAATAAATATTAATTAATAATTCATCTAATGTTGCCTCACAATTAGTAGAGATGAGAGAGTCTTGCTATGACATTTGTTCAGCTCCTTCCATCCATTTTTGCCATTGTGAGTTCTCCTGTAGAATCAATCTTTCAGTGGCTAATACAGATTGTTCTCCCACATTATATAGTTCATTGCCAACTTTTCGTTATGGTCAAGGGCCAGGATTGTCTCCTGCAACCTGTTTTTCATTGTCCAATGCAGACTGGCTGCTGCAGTTATATATTCCATTGTCATCTTCCCTTTGCAAGTATCACACAAAATTGATGTTAAAACAGAAATAATGTTTTACATCAGTAAATTTGGGTAAAATGCACTGCAGGGATATTGTAATTATACAAAATGAAGTGTTAAAACCCAAGAACTTCCAAGTTAAGGTTCAACTTAAATCCAAACATATTAAGGAATGGAAATGCACAGTTAAGCCACCAAAATAACCTTAACTCTGCCCTATCATAATTTTTTCCAGCTTCCCATCTAGTTAAAACAATGAAATTTTGCATATAGAAATATAGGAATACTCTTTTTGGCATGGTTCACGGTAATTTCCTCACCATTATCCTTCAAAGTTTCACTATAAGCAGTCATTAAGATGGAGTCCAGGTTTAGAGAACATGTCCTTAATTTAGGGTAGAATACATTACCAAGGTGTAATTTCCCCACAAAAGCCCACAGGAAATTCAGAATGAAAGTTAAACAGTATGCATACATGTTGCAGCAAGAAATGATATTAGGGTACCCAAACAAACTTAGCACAGCCCTATAGTGACAGCTTGAAGGGGAAAAAATGAGAGGAGAGAGGGAATCTAATGTGTACTTAAAAATCTTGGAGTCCAAAAAGACTAAAAAGTTTTAATCATAATTTTAAAGGGTTTTATGTGTCTTTTTTTTATTCATGTCCTTTCCTAGAAGAGTTTTCTGTTTAGCAATTTCTACAGGGCAAATTTCACCTCCTCCTTCCTGAAAGATAGATCATGGGGTTCAGAATTGAAGTGACAACATTGTATGTGTGGATGACTATAATATTCCTTTCAGAGGAGACCCCAGGAGAGTTGGTACATAGCATGGAGACACCATCATGGGTGGGAGGTGCAGGTAGAAAAGATATTGGTCCTGATTTCCCATGATTGTCCGGAGGAGGGAAATTAAGTAGAGGTACAGCAGGAAGTTGGGGACAAAAGAACCCAGTGTAGAAAGCTAACGGTTAATGTCTCTTTCACCTGAAGCACCTGACCAGAGGACCAATCAGGAAACCGGATTTTTTCAACTCTGGGTGGAGGGAAGTTTGTGTCTGAGTCTTTGTTTTCTGTCTGCCTGCTTTCTCTGAGCTTTGGAGAAGTAGTTTCTGTTTTCTAATCTTCTGTTTCTAAGTGTAAGGACAAAGAGATCAGATAGTAAGTTATATGGTTTCTTTTCTTTGGTATTTGCATGAATATAAGTGCTGAAGTGCTTTAATTTGTATTGTTTTTGAATAAGGCTGTTTATTCAATATGCTTTTAAGCAATTGACCCTGTATTTTGTCACCTTAATACAGAGAGACCATTTGTATGTATTTTTCTTTCTTTTTATATAAAGTTTTCTTTTAAGACCTGTTGGAGTTTTTCTTTACTTCAGGGAAATTGAGTCTGTACTCACCAGGGAATTGGTGGGAGGAAGAAATCAGGGGGAGATCTGTGTGTGTTGGATTTGCTAGCCTGATTTTGCATTCCCTCGGGGTGAAGAGGAAAGTGCTTTTGTTTCCAGGACTGGGAACGGAGAGGGGGAGTCACTCTGTTTGGATTCACAGAGCTTGTGTCTGTGTATCTCTCTAGGAGCACCTGGAGGGGGGAAGGGAAAAAGGATTATTTCCCTTTGTTGTGAGACTCAAGGGATTTGAGTCTTGGGGTCCCCAGGGAAGGTTTTTCAGGGGGACCAGAGTGCCCCAAAACACTCTAATTTTTTGGGTGGTGGCAGCAAGTACCAGGTCCAAGCTGGTAACTAAGCTTGGAGGTTTTCATGCTAACCCCCATATTTTGGACGCTAAGGTCCAAATCTGGGACTAAGTTATGACATGGTGTGCAGCAGTTACGGGATAGACAAAATCCAGAAGCCAGTAGGAATATTATATTTTTCTTTTCTCTGCTAAGGGCTTTTTAGCAGAGAGAAACAGTTTGGTTTTAAAAGGGAACCAGAGAGAATTTTTTTTTCTGCTCTCTCTGGCAGTTTGTGGCTTGCATATTAAGCAAGAAGCCATTAAGGAGCTGTTACAGGTCTTTTGTCATGCAATAGCTCACCCATTGAGAGTCATTACCAGCACTATATACATGCATATAAAGTGGTTTTTCAGGTTTACTTAACATTGAAGATTAGCTAAAGGCACTGTTGCTAGATAGACTTCAGGAGGCAACAGAGAGCCTGCAGTTCAGAAGATAAACACCGGAGGGCACCCCAACACAAGAAAACAGGAATCATGACTTCTAAGGCAAAAATTGAGGCCGAAGACCAAATCAAAGAAGCTGAACACAGGCGAGAGATGGAAAAATGCAAACAGGAACTAGAAATAAAACAAAAAGAGATGGAGCTGAAAGAAAAGGAAGAAAGCATCAAACTGGCAGCCTACCAAAGAGAACAGGCAGCCAAAGAGGCAGCACACAAAAGAAAACTAGAAGAAGAAGAGGTGGCCCACCGAAGGAAACAAGCAGAAGAAGAGTAGGCCCACCGCCAAGAAATGGAAAAACAACAAAAAGAAAATGAAGAGAAGGAAAAACAGAGAAAACATGAACTGGACTTGGCAAAAGCTGGGCTGCATGTGCCAGCCAACCCTAACAACCCGGCGCCAATTATTGCTCCACAGCACAGGAAATTTCCCACCTACAAGGCAGGGGATGACTCCGAGACCTTCTTGGAAAATTTTGAAAGAGCCTGTCTTGGGTACAGCATCCCCGAAGACCAGTACATGGTAGAATTAAGGTCACAGCTCAGTGGACCTTTAGCAGAGGTGGCAGCTGAAATGCCTAAGCAGCAAATGAATGACTATAAACTTTTTCAAACCAAGGCCAGATACAGAATGGGGATAACCCCAGATCATGCCTGTCGGCGCTTCAAAACCCAAAAGTGGAAACCAGATGTGTCATTTCCCAAACACGCCTACTACGTTGCAAAAAATTATGAGGCCTGGATATCAGGACACAATGTTAAAACCTTGGAAGAACTGCACCTCCTCATACAAATGGAGCAGTTCTTGGATGGTGTTCCTGAAGACATCACACGGTACATACAAGATGGAAAACCCAAAGATCTCGCTGAGGCGGGGGAGATTGGAGCCAAATGGATGGAAGTGGCAAAAAGCAAGAAAGCTACTGTCAAGGGGAACGATTACCCCAGGGGGCACACAGACCTTAAACCCTACAACCGAGGACAGCCAAAGACCCCACATACCACCCAAGTAAAGCCACAGACACCCTACACTTCCACCTCACCAGTCTCCAGTAACTCACCTCGGCCCAGTGACCCATCAGATGGAAGATGCTTTAAGTGTAATGAACTGGGACATATCAAGGCCAACTGTCCAAAGAACACCATGCGAGTGCAATTCATTACACCACCATCACACCAAAGATCCTCAGGCCCGGATGCCTCTCAAATACACTTGGAGCGAAGGGAAAATTTGAGAGTGGGCGGAAAGAAGGTTAATGCGTGGAGAGACACGGGGGCACAAGTGTCAGCTATCCACCAATCCTTCGTTGACCCCAAATTCATCAACCCAAAGGCCAAAGTTACAATTTACCCCTTCATGTCACAAGCTGTAGACTTGCCTACAGCTCAACTGCCTGTCCAGTACAAAGGCTGGTCAGGAATGTGGACTTTTGCAGTCTATGACAATTATCCTATCCCCATGCTACTGGGGGAAGACTTGGCCAACCAGGTGAGGCGGGCCAAGAGAGGGGGAATGGTTACACGTAGCCAAACCAGGCAAGCTTCCAGACCCATTCCTGTTCCTGAACCGTCCACAGACGCCCCGTCTGTGTTACTAGAGACCCAGACAGAGGTAGTGGACCCGGATTCCATGCCAACCACTAAAACAGCCACAACACCTCCAGTCCCAGGCCCGGAACTGGAACAGCAACCAGCACCAGCAAGTGCAACCACATCTTCAATCTCAAAGCCAGAGGGCGCCAGTGAGCCAGAACTGGTAGAAGCAACAGACAGCCATACCCAAAAGGCTCAGCCAGAGCCTGAAATACCCTCAGGTGCACCAGCGGAGAGCGGTTCACCATCAACGGAAACAACCCCATCATCTACATCGCTTCCAGAGGGACCAAGCCCAAGTCCACAGTCTGAGGAAGAACTGGTGACCCCAGCCTCAAGGGAACAGTTCCAGACTGAGCAGGAAGCAGATGACAGCCTTCAGAAAGCGTGGGCGGCGTCACGGAGCACCCCACCGCCTCTCAGCTCTTCTAATTGATCCCAGTTTGTTATAGACCAAGGACTTTTATACAAGGAAATTCTTTCTGGTGGACACCGGGAAGAATGGCAGCCGCAAAAACAGTTGGTGGTTCCAACTAAGTACCTGGGGAAGCTCTTAAGCTTAGCCCATGATCATCCCAGTGGCCATGATGGGGTGAACAGAACCAAGGACCGGTTGGGGAAGTCCTTCCACTGGGAGGGGATGGGCAAGGACGTTGCCAAGTATGTCCGGTCTTGTGAGGTATGCCAAAGAGTGGGAAAGCCTCAAGACCAGGTCAAGGCCCCTCTCCAGCCACTCCCCATAATTGAGGTCCCATTTCAGCGAGTAGCTGTGGATATTCTGGGTCCTTTCCCAAAAAAGACACCCAGAGGAAAGCAGTACGTACTGACTTTAGTGGACTTTGCTACCCGATGGCCAGAAGCAGTCACTCTAGGCAACACCAGGGCTAACCCTGTGTGCCTGGCCCTAACAGACATCTTTGCCAGGGTAGGTTGGCCCTCCGACATCCTTACAGATTCAGGGTCTAATTTCCTGGCGGGGACCATGGAAAAACTGTGGGAAACTCATGGGGTGAATCACTTGGTTGCCACCCCGTACCACCATCAAACCAATGGCCTGGTGGAAAGGTTCAATGGAACTTTGGGGGCCATGATACGAAAATTCATCAACGAATTCTCCAGTAATTGGGACCTAGTGTTGCAGCAGTTGCTGTTTGCCTACAGGGCTGTATCACATCCCAGTTTAGGGTTTTCACCATTTGAACTTGTGTATGGTCACGAGGTTAAGGGACCATTACAGTTGGTAAAGCAGCAATGGGAGGGGTTTACGCCTTCTCCAGGAACTAACATTCTGGACTTTGTAAGCAACCTACAAAGCACCCTCCAACACTCTTTAGCCCTTGCTAGAGAAAACCTAAAGGATGCTCAGGAAGAGCAAAAGGCCTGGTATGACAGACATGCCAGAGAACGTTCCTTCAAGGTAGGAGACCAGGTTATGGTCTTGAAGGCGCAACAGGCCCATAAGATGGAAGCATCATGGGAAGGGCCATTCATGGTCCAAGAGTGCCTGGGAACTGTAAACTACCTCATAGCATTTCCCAATTCCTCACTAAAGCCTAAAGTGTACCATGTTAATTCTCTCAAGCCTTTCTATTCCAGAGATTTACAGGTTTGTCAGTTTACAGTCCAGGGAGATGATGCTAAGTGGCCTGACTACAACGGGAAAAAAGACGGTGGCGTGGAAGAGGTGAACCTCTCAACCACCCTGGAACATCTGCAGCGGCGACAAATCAAGGAGCTGTGCACTAGCTTCGCCCCATTGTTCTCAGCCACCCCAGGACGGACTGAACGGGCATACCACTCCATTGATACAGGTAATGCTCACCCAATCAGAACACCACCCTACCGGGTGTCTCCTCATGCCCAAGCTGCTATAGAACGGAAGATCCAAAACATGCTACAGATGGGTATAATCCGCTGATCTACCAGTGCATGGGCATCTCCAGTGGTTCTGGTACCCAAACCAGATGGGAAAATACGCTTTTGCATGGACTACCGTAAGCTAAATGCGGTAACACGTCTGGACAACTATCCAATGCCATGTACCGATGAGCTATTGGAGAAGTTGGGACGTGCCCAGTTCATCTCTACCATAGACTTAACCAAGGGGTACTGGCAAGTACCGCTAGATAAACCTGCCAAGGAGAGGTCAGCATTCGTCACCCATGCGGGGGTGTATGAATTCAATGTCCTTCCTTTCGGCCTTCGAAATGCACCCGCCACCTTCCAGAGGCTGGTAGATGGTCTACTAGTTGGACTGGAAAAATTTGCAGTCGCCTACCTCGATGATGTGGCCATTTTTTCAGACTCCTGGCCCGAACACCTACTACACCTGGAAAAGGTCTTTGAGCGCATCAGGCAGGCCGGACTACCTGTTAAGGCCAAAAAGTGTCAAATAGGCCAAAACAGAGTGACTTACCTGGGGCACCAGGTGGGTCGAGGAACCATAAACCCCCTACAGGCCAAGGTGGATGCTATCCAAAAGTGGCCTGTCCCACGGTCCAAAAAGCAGGTCCAATCCTTCTTAGGCTTGGCCGGATATTACAGGCGATTTGTACCACACTACAGCCAAATCGCTGCCCCACTGACCAACCTGACCAAAAAGACCCAGCCAAATGCAGTTAAGTGGACTGATGAGTGTCAAAAGGCCTTTACCCAGCTTAAGGCGATGCTCATGTCTGACCCTGTGCTCAGGGCCCCGAACTTTGACAAGCCATTCCTAGTAACCACAGATGCATCTGAGCGTGGTATAGGAGCAGTGCTCATGCAGGAAGCAACAGATCACAACTTCCATCCTGTCGTGTTTCTCAGCAAGAAACTGTCTGAGAGGGAAAGTCACTGGTCAGTCAGTGAAAAGGAATGCTATGCCATTGTGTACGCCCTGGAAAAGCTACGCCCATATGTTTGGGGACGGCGGTTCCAACTACAAACTGACCATGCTGCACTAAAGTGGCTTCATACTGCCAAGGAGAACAACAAGAAACTTCTTCATTGGAGTTTAGCTCTCCAAAATTTTAATTTTCAAATTCAACACATCACAGGAGCTTCTAACAAAGTTGCTGATGCTCTGTCCCGTGAGAGTTTCCCAGAATTCAGTAGTTAAAAAGTGTTCTTAAAATGTAGAAGTCTGTTAGTTATATACTTAGTGGTATATGTAAAGGTGCATGTGTTGTATTAATCTGTTTATTTTAAAGTTCTAGAAGGAAATTGCCGCCAGTGAGCTTCCCCACTGTCTGCAATTTGGGGGGCGTGTCATAAACAGATAGCTAAGGGTTAATGTCTCTTTCACCTGAAGCACCTGACCAGAGGACCAATCAGGAAACCGGATTTTTTCAACTCTGGGTGGAGGGAAGTTTGTGTCTGAGTCTTTGTTTTCTGTCTGCCTGCTTTCTCTGAGCTTTGGAGAAGTAGTTTCTGTTTTCTAATCTTCTGTTTCTAAGTGTAAGGACAAAGAGATCAGATAGTAAGTTATATGGTTTCTTTTCTTTGGTATTTGCATGAATATAAGTGCTGAAGTGCTTTAATTTGTATTGTTTTTGAATAAGGCTGTTTATTCAATATGCTTTTAAGCAATCGACCCTGTATTTTGTCACCTTAATACAGAGAGACCATTTGTATGTATTTTTCTTTCTTTTTATATAAAGCTTTCTTTTAAGACCTGTTGGAGTTTTTCTTTACTTCAGGAAAATTGAGTCTGTACTCACCAGGGAATTGGTGGGAGGAAGAAATCAGGGGGAGATCTGTGTGTGTTGGATTTGCTAGCCTGAGCACCTGGAGGGGGGAAGGGAAAAAGGATTATTTCCCTTTGTTGTGAGACTAAAGGGATTTGGGTCTTGGGGTCCCCAGGGAAGGTTTTTCAGGGGGACCAGAGTGCCCCAAAACACTCTAATTTTTTGGGTAGTGGCAGCAAGTGCCAGGTCCAAGCTGGTAACTAAGCTTGGAGGGTTTCATGCTAACCCCCATATATTGGACGCTAAGGTCCAAATCTGGGACTAAGTTATGACAGAAGCTCCTAGTGATAATTTTGAGTAGGCTCAGGTTGAGGTGGGTGCTGCAGCAGGCCAGGCTCAGCAGGGGCTTGATGTCACAGAGGAAGCCCTAGAAGCAGCTGAGGCACTAGAAACACAGCCAGGAGGTCATGACTGTTGCATCAGCATGTTCAGGGATGAAGTGGCACCGGTCACTGCTATCAGCCACAGGCAGGCCTATGGGTTCCAGACCAGAGTGTAGTGCAGCAGGATGAAGAGGGCCATGTAGCACTCACAGGCCATGACAGCTGGCAGAATGGCCTTCCTGCTGCCCAGGAAGTGGAAGAAATGGAATTGGGTGAGGCAGCTGGTAAAGGAGATGGCCTGGTGCCCTGAGAGGAAGCTGGACAGCATCTTGGGTATGGTGACTGTGGAACAGAAGATGTTTTGCCCAGGAAGAAGGACATTAGGGTGGAAAGTTGGGGCTGAGCCACTGTCAGAAATTTCATACAGATATAGACATTTCATAAGATCAACCCCAATTCTTAAGTGTACCAAGACAGATACCACAAATAAGCACACAAGGTATATTACATGCACAGTTGGGGCATCCAAAAAATCTTAACTCTCCATTGTTGTGACAAGAAGAGGGGTGTAGGGAAAAGAAACAAATCAATGGGGCTTTAAAAATTAGGTTCGTTTAAGCTGGCTGCACAGACATTAAAATACCTTTATCACAATTGTAGGTTTAGTTGCCAGCTATGAATACAAGCCAGAGAAGAGATTTATAGTGAAAGAAATTTCATTTATAATGAACAATGGGAGGAAACCAGAATTAGAACTAATAAGTCAATAAATATTCAAATGGGACCTATGTACCAAATTTCTAACAATTAGAGATGAAGAAATCCTGGGAGGACATTTTTCCATCTCTATCTTGCTCACTGCAAGAATGTCACCTACAGTCTATTTTTCCAGCGGATATTGAAGATAGATCCCTTACATTATAATTCCCTTGGTCAACATCTCTCCTTTTCACTTCAAAACAAGAAGCAGTCATTTTACTTAGTTCCGTTCAGGGAAGAGTTTTCTAGTGATGAATTTCCTGGATGTATTTCACCTCACTGTTCCTCAGGGTGTAGATGACGGGATTCAGAGCTGGGGTGATGACACTGTACACTAGGGTGATGATCATCTCGTCTCTCTTGGAGCTTCCTGAAGAAGGACGCAAGTAGGCGAAGATCGCTGTCCCATAGTACAATGCTATCATGGTGAGGTACGAGGTGCAAGTGGAGAAGGCCTTCCTCCTGCTTTCCCGTGACCGGACCTTCAGGAAGAGGAAGGAGATGATGTAGAGGTAGGAGAGGAGCGTGAGGATGAATGGACTCACACCAATAATCCCAGTGACGGTGTGGAGGAGGCTCAGGTTGAGGCGGGTGCTGCTGCAGGCCAGGCTCAGCAGGGGCTTGATGTCACAGAAGAAGTGGTGGATACTGTTGGGGCCACAGGAGAGCAACCAGGAGGTCATGACCGTGTGCATCAGGGCGTGCAGGAAGCCAATGGCCCAGGTGACTCCTGCAAGCAGCAGGCAAGCCTGTGGGCTCATGACCAGTGTGTAGCGCAGTGGGTTGCAGATGGCCATGTAGCGGTCGTAGGTCATGACAGCCAGCAGCATGGCCTCACTGCTGCCCAGGAAATGGAAGAAATGGAGCTGTGCCAGGCAGCTGGTGAAGGAGATGGTCTGGTGCCCTGAGAGGAAACCGGCCAACATCTTGGTCACAGTGACTGTGGAGTAGAAGATGTCTAGGCTGGAGAGATTTCCCAGGAAGAAGTACATGGAGGTGTGGAGTCTGGGCTCGGCCAGTATCACAGGCACAATTACCTAAAACGCTGGCCATGTAGAGCAGCAGGAAGAGGGCAAAGAGATAGCACTGAAGACTCCTCACATTGGTGAGGCCCAGGAAAATGAACTCTCTCACCTCTGTCTGGTTCTCCATCCCTGCAGGAGGAAGAGGGCAAAGCAACAGAAAGTGAAAGCAGCGTAAGGTTCCATCCCCTCCCCCCATGTTGCAGAACCTGATCCCAATGCAATACATTGGGTTGGAGTCAGACATTTTGTGATAGAGAGTTTTCTTTCTGCAGCCATAGGTACATTGTTTACCCAGATATAATTGTATAGTAAAAAGAGGCAAAATAATTACTGATTTTTCGTTTCTTTGTGAAGCTGAGATAGATAGATAGAAAATCAAATCTATCTATCTATCACTGCAGTTATAAGAGTTATGTATAAAAGTAGACATATTAATCATACTACTTTGCAGTTGCAAAAGCATCTTCCATCCCATGTTGAAGTGGGACTCCAAATTGCCTTACACTTGCTCATTAAACCTGACCATAGTCCTTGATGAATTTATTTTCAGCAGTTCCCAAGAGGTGAAGAATTCTTCACAGATCAACATTATGCATATCTGATAACGGGAAATAGCCACATGGAAAGCAGTCATTCCAGCAAAGCACAGTCTCAGAGTGTTTTAGGTTTTTTGCAAAAGGGGTCCTGAAAGAAACAGAGCAGACTCCAGTGAAAACTTTAGAGTGCTGATTTTCAAACTCTTATTGTTCTCTCTTTATCAGCCCAGTTTGCCATGAACAATCCAGATATTTTCATTGAACCAACATGAAACAAAATCAAATATTGTTCTGAGTTTACATCCCATTGGTTTTCATTGCCCCTTCTGTGAGATTTTTAGGGAGGAAATGTTTAACGTTCCTGTTGTTGTTAATTTATTTCTATTACCCACCACTCTCACTGGAACGACGGAGAGTGGCACTTAGACACGAATGGACATGCTCAAAGTAGAACTGGGGATCACCCGTAGCATCTGATAGTCATTGTCACAGTTCAAGGCAACTGCACCTGTATTCTCCCCGGTGGTCCGCTGAAGACCTCATTTTAGGCTAGTAGCTCCTCAGCCATCCCCTTTCTTTGGTAGAGGCCCATGTCTCTCCCCCTCCTGACCAGGTTTTCTCTGGGCTGCACAGTTCTCTGCCTATACTGTTTAGCCAGACTGCCTACACATGCCAGCACCAGTGCTTTGTTTCCTCTCCCAAGGCTATGAACAGCTTAATGGCTCACAGTTATGTTTCTATGCAGTTCTTTATAAGCAAGGACATTTATTTTAGGGTGAAAGCATTGTAGAAAAAACATATTAAAATAATAAAATAGCCTACATACATGCTAAAAAGACTAACAGAGGTCACCTAACTCCAGCCTCAGGCTCTGGTAAGTGTCAGTCCATCAGATCCACAACTGGGTTTTCCCTGTGGTTTCAAGTTCATAACTGATTCAGAACTAAACAACCATGAAAAGTTCCTTCTTTCCTTTAAATATCTTGGGCCTTTGATCTTATCATCATGTAACATGTCATCAGCAGACAGTGACCCACTGCTCAGGGTGCAGCTACAAATGGCTGGGATTTTGCATAAGCATAGGTGGGGAATGTGCATAACCGGAGGTGAGGAATTTGTATTCATCTCCCCCTATAATCGTCCTCACAGATATCCCCCACTTTTGTCTCAAAAATCTGTTCTTGTCTGGCACATTTTTCAGTATTGTCTGTAGAACCCCCTACATCTCACACCTGTCATATCTCCCCCATTGAGAGGTAGCATACAATTCTGACCCACAATAATACAGAAACCATTCATTGAATACAATGGACTTCCAAAATACTTAAACTTAATCCAGTAAGGTATCCCAAGGATATTGCATGAAATTGCCATGTCTGGCACACTCATAATGAACTTAGACTGGAGGTTATCTGCTTAGAATCCTAGGACATTAACAGGAAGCTACATCTAGGGATTCATAAGCCTAATAACAATTCAACTGGGCAGTTACCATCATGTCCACTATGATTTGTAATACTGTAGCAATTAGAGGTGACAACTGAGATTATAGCCCTTTTTACACTGTACAGACACACAGCAAGAGATAGCCCTGCCCCAGTCCAGCGAGCTCACAAGCTAAATAAAGGGTGTGTGGTGAAGCAAAGGGAGGAAACCGTCTACCCAAGGTCACACAGCAAGTGAATGGCTGAGCTGGGATAAAGTTTAGGTCTCTTGAGTCTTAGTTGGTCATTCTAGCCACTAAACTAGGCTGTTTTTTTAAAAAAAACCTGCATTGCTATCTGCTATATCTGACATAAAAGTTATACAGGAATCATTTGGTGGGATTCTTTGGCATATGGTATACATATGCTTGGAAGCATTTGTTTTTTATCAGTAAATGTCAGTGAACATTGATTTCAATGTACGCACGCAAACCAGTGGAAAAAAATTTGCCATTGATCCTTGAAGTTTAGAAATAGGTAAAGGTAGAAAAATGCTGCTGGAGCACTTATTAGAGTCAAACCTTAAGGAGTATAAAATGAGCTGTAATGACTGCTGCATAAGCGGACTCGGAGGTATCAGCTTTTTATCAGTAAATGTCGGTAAACATCAACTTCACCATACAAACACAAAACAAAGAAAAACTATTTCTGTTGATAATAGAAATGTATCGCTCGGCAACATAAGAAAAATGTTGCTTGAGAACTCATTTGAGTTTAATTTAAGGCTATTTAATTCGTATATTTTGACGTGTGACATTGACAGTTTGTGTTGTAAGGGTTATAAAGCTTAAACTTTTTGAATCTCAATGTCTACTGTCATTACATAATTATTGTCTGACCACCACCCCCATATAAATTCCCCACAGCTGTGAAAATTTAAATTGATAAAAATGTTTACAAATAAACACTGATATTATCCATGAAAAATATATTTTTAAAAAATTTGAATTTTTCCAAGCCTAGTTATAGAGGATGTCAGACTAGATCATAATAATGGTCCCTTCTGGCCTTGAAATTCATGAATCTAGGAAACCTATGCCACCTTCTAAATGTGCTGTGTTTTGAAACTCCTAGTCTAGAAGCCTACCTTAATTTTGGGGGTAATACACATGTTTCCGAAGCACTGGCTGTTAGGGCTACTTGTATTTCCAAAATCAGGAGCTTTTCAAAAGGAGTCTAAAGCCATTTGAAACTCCTACCCTTGGTGACTCTCACATGCTGTTTCCTCAAAGCTCAGCCAGGGGCCACGTTGGTCATCCTTGTAATGGAAACAATAACAATGACTGGTGTTAAAGGACGCTGAAGAGAAACAGCAGGAGTATCTGTCTGTTCAGAATGGAAGCGAGATGCAAGCTCCTATTGAATGAACTTCTGGATGGTGTGCTGAATCTGTGGAACAAATGAACCTTTTTATCATATTCACAGTCTGAATCACAGGGGGGGAACCAATTTCCATTCTCTAGATGTCTCCTCTGGGGCAGAATCTCTGAACCACATGAGGGTCACTGGTATGTGCATAACAAGCCAAGAGTTCCGTACAGAGAACAAAGTCAAGCAGGCAGGAGGTGCTGGGAAAATAAATAAATAAATACATAAATAAATAAATAAAGCACAAAATCCTAAGGGAGTTAGGCACTCAACTTCCATTCAATATATTTGAATATCCTAGCCTAAAAAAATAAAACCCCGGCTAGCAAATACTGTTGTTGGGTTTGTTTATTTATTTTTACTAAAACCACGAACTGGTCCACCATGATTCTGAATTTGTTTCACTGTGATTAATTATTCCATTAGACCGTCAAGGGGCGTTTAGTATTTATGAACAGAATCAAAGCAACTCAGAGCATCAGTGTGGCAAAGAAGTTAGCAAATGTCCTTACTCTACCTTGTTTTGGTAATGACATGTGCCTGGAAGACTTCATTCCCTACAGAAATGACTGAGAGAGTGTGATGGAAAGTAGAAAAATGGCCTTTGTTACGCCCTCACTGAAGTCAACTGTAGTTTTTTTCAAGATTTTCCTATTCAACCTGCTAATCTGTCAAACCCAAACTACCAAAGCTTTGTTGGAGGAGTTGAGGAAGATTCTAATATGTATCTGACACATGATGGCACATATCACATTGGTAGATGTGCAGGCGGACGAGCCCGATTGTGTGGCTGATGTGGTTATGTCCTATGATGGTGTCCCTTGAATTGATATGCCGACAGAGTTGGCAATGGGGTTTGTTGCAGGGATTGGTTCCTGGGTTAGTGATTTTGTTGTGTGTTGTGTAGTTGCTGGTGAGTATTTGCTTCAGGTTGTGGGGCTGTCTGTAAGTGAGGACTGGCCTGTCTCCCAAGGTCTGTGAGAGTGAGAAATCGTCCTTCAGGATGGTTGTAGATCCTTCATGATGTGCTGGAGAGGTTTTGGTTGAGGGCTGTAGGTGATGGATAGTGGTGTTCAGTCACTTTCTTTGTTGGACCTGTCTTGTAGTAGGTGACATCTGGGTACCCTTTCGTCTCTATCAATCTCTTTCTGCAATACCCCTTGTGGGTATTGCTTGATCCTGTAGGTGTGTATCTCTCCCTGAGGTATTGCAGCAAATGTGGTTGTATCGTAGGGCTTGGCTATAGACAACGGATCATGTGATGTGGTCTGGATGAAAGCTGGAGGCATGTAGGTAAGTATCACAGTCAGTAGGTTTCCAGTATAGGGTGGTATTTATGTTACCATTGCGTATTTGCAGTGTAGTGTCCAGGAAGTGGATCTCTTGTGTGTAGTGTCCAGGAAGCAGATTCTTGTGTGAACTGTTCCAGGCTGAGGTTGATGGTGGGGTGGAAATGGTTAAAATCCTTGTGGAATTCCTCAAGGGCCTCCTTCTCGTAGGTCCAGATGATGAAGATGTCATCACTGTAGTGCAAGTAAAGTAGGGGCACTACGGGAAAAGAGCCAAGGAAATGTCGTTCTAAGAAAGCCATAAAAATGTTGGCAAACTGTGGGGCCATGCGGGTACCCACAGCAGTGCCGCTGATTTAAAGGTTTAAATCATCCCCAAATATGAAATAGTTGTAGGTGAAGACAAAGTCACAAAGCTCAGCCACCAAGTTTCAGTGACATTATCGGGGATACTGTTCCTGTGGCTTTTAGTCCACCTTTATGTGGAATGTTGGTGTAGAGATCTTCTAAATCCATACTGGCTAGGATGGTGTTTTCAGGAAGATCAATAATGGATTGTAGTTTCATCAGGAAGTCATCGGTGTCTCAAAGATAGCAGGGAGTGCTGGTAGTGTAGGGCCTGAGGAGACTGTCCACATAGCCAGAAAATATTGCTGTCAGGGTGCCAATGCCTGAGATGATGGGGCATCTAGGATTCCCAGGTTTCTGGATCTTGGGTGGCAGATAGAATACCCCTGGTAGGGGCTCTAGGGGTGTGTCAGTCTTGATTTGTTAGTCTGCTTCTGAAGGGAGCAGATGGTGCAATTTCTTTTAGTACCTATCAGTGACATTCTATTGAGAGATCTTTCCTGTTAATATAGCCAAAAAGCACATTGTACTAGTTGAATGAATGAATGGAGTTCTTCTTCTTCTTACTATTCTTATGCGGTTGAAAAAAGGAGGATTGAGGGGTAGAGAAATGTCCCTTTTAAGTGCGTTTGGTCAGTTTGTGAATGGAAGTAGCAGATTTTGAAAGAATAGAAATGGTTTTTATTATCTAATACTGGATTTAGGCTTTGAGTTAGCTTGAAGAGTTTAAAGCAGAGAAGTGAGGATGATCCAACATGAATAATTGTAGGGTTGATCCACTCGGCCACCCTGACACTGCACAGATGGTAACTTAGCCGTCTTCATTTCCTTTAACTTCTTATGGGCTTTGCAAGCAGGCCAAGAAGGCACAACTCCTCCAATTCCCAGAGCGCTTCTACAGCGCAGATGATTTGTATACACCTTCATGGGTTTCTGGGAGCCCTGTGAGTTCTATGCTGTTTTAGTCACCCTGCTAATTCAGTCTCTATAAATGAGCCCTAGGTAGGCAGAGGAGCAGGTGAAGAGGGTTGCGGTGGGGTAAATGAAAGCAGAGGACTCTTCTCCCTGAGATTTTTTTGTCTTGCTATTCTGATTCTGATGGATGAACCTAAGGCGCCATTTGATTGTGCTTCAGTGTTTTTCATTGGGCTCAGGATTTGATGCTGAGAACAGGAATTCCTTACATCTCTCTTCTTGTACCATCTGTAATGCAGAATGAATCAGCTTCCGAAACTACCTACTGGAGCTGACCGAAAACAGCAATAAACATCCAGGATCACCATAGATTAATAAACTTTCCACAATTTTCTTGGTGAAACAAAATAAAAACACCGTGTTCAATTTCCACTGAGGGAAGCTTGAGGCTGATGATTCCAACCACATCTTATTCATCCCTCCTACATTTCTGTAAGCCCTTGGAGAGTAAACAAAATAGCAATGAAACTGTTTTTTTCTAAAACAAACAAACAAACAAACAAACAAACAAAAAGACGTGGCCTCAATGTATAACAATACTGGAAATTGTTTTAAGATATTTTCTGTTTCTCTTTTATATCAGTTGACTGTGCTAAAAATAAGAAGGGAGCCGTAAGGAAACAAAGAGCTCAGAGCTTGTGTTAACCTCCTTTGAAGAAGAACAAATGGCCTCAGTTGGACAGAAAGTAGGCCTAGAAAGTCAAGCCCAACAACCCTAAGGCAATATCCCTGGTGGTCTAGTGGTTAGGGTATGGTGCTTTCACCCCCGCGGCCTGTGTTCAATTCCCCCTCAAGGAGTTACCCTTTTCAACAAAAGTCTACCGTTCCTTCCGAACTTGTCCTTCAACAGGAAGAATGCAACTTCCTGGCCTCCTGCAGAATGCTTGAAAACTCTTTGGAGGCCCTGGGGAAAGCAAAGCTACCAACTACTACAATATGGCTCTCTGCCCCTTAAAGCCCTGACTCTACACCCTTTCAGACAAATACGCTCACTTGTGCAAACAATTTAGTTTTTCCCTGTTACCTAGCCTAACCTAAATTAGTACAACATTGCAGATCTTTTTTCTTTTTTTTTTCACTTTTCTTGCTGAAACCAAACAATCATTTTGGGTCCACCAAAATATTTCACTAAAAAGAATATTCATCCAAAAATCTTTCACCCAGCGCTATACACAAGTCTTTGGAAGTAACCACCCCAGAGAAAGATCATTAAGCTTTTCCATTCCTAAGATCTAGCTGCTGAAGGATTCTGAGCATGGGCTATGGGCCTTTCACCTTTAGGCCAATGGTTACCCTCTTGCTCAGGTGGCTACTGATGAAAGGCAACGGGGTTTAGTGGCAGATCCATTTCAGACTCCCTCTTCCAATGTCTATAGGGGGGTGTTTGTTTCTCATTGCATCTAAGAATGAAATCAATTCTCTTGAAACCTCAGCCTGCGCTCAAGCTGATTGTAGGTCAAGGAAGGAAGGTTTTGTTCATCCTCTTCTAGTAAATGCTGAAAGTTGTGATGGTTCTTGGAGCTTCCAGACACATTGGCCAGAATTTTCAGAAGGTCTCACACCCACCACTAGGGCCAGATTTTCAGAAGAACTAGGCTCCCAGTTAGGCACTAAAATCTTTAGCCAGATTGTCAAAAAGGCTCCACCTATTTTTCCAAAAGAGGAGTTATTTTAGAAAAAAGCTTGTCAAGGTGGTGGGTGCTGGTTACCTGTCTAGGTGGCCCACACTGCTGGCGTTGGAGGTTCACCATTGTTTTCTCAGAATGCGGTCTCCGTAGTCTGCCTCAGTTCTGGTGTCCATCTTTTATTCTCCGAATAAATCAGCAGGGAGACTAAAACAACATAGGACTCACAGGGCTCCCGGAAACCTGCCAGTTTGGCTCACGGTGAAGGTGTATACAAATCATCTGTGCTGTAGAAGGGCTCTGGGAGTTGAAAGAGTTGTGAATTTAACCCTCTAGGTTTCGGGCATAATCTGAACCTGTTTCAAAACCAATTCCTTAAATAGACTATAGTTTGAAACCGCAGCAATAGGCATCTTACTGAATATATCCAGAGCTTTCCCAGTCAATTTTGCAACCAAAGGAGTCATCTTTCCCTTCCCGAATAAGCACTTTGTCTGTCCTCCAGACAACACACTTAAAAATCACTACCAGTGTCTCAAAGCAATCAGCTGGGCACATATCCTGCTCGACCACGCCACTGTGATGGGTTCGGTCACAGAGATCCCCTTGGACTGAAGTCACTTCCAGCCCGTTTTCCCTGCCAGCTTGGGACTCCAGAACCCTGCCTCGTTGAGCAAGACACCCTAGCCTGCTGCAACACAGACCCAGGCTCTGGGCCACACCCCCAAAAGCTGCAGACTTTAACTAAAAACAGCTCAGCACCCGTCTCCAGCACCCAGACACTCAGCTCCTGGTGGGATCCAAAAGCCCAAACAAATCCCTTGTACTCTCTATAAAGTTTACACAGGGTAAATTCCTAAATTCTTCACCCTCTAGATCACTGACAGAGAGATATGCACAGCGGTTTGCTCTCCCAGCGATTAATCACTTACTCTGGGTTTATTAAGAAACAAAAGTCATTTTTATTAAGTATAAAAAGGAGGAGTTAAGTGGTTTCAAGTCATAGCAGACAGAACAAAGGAAGTTACCAAGCAAAATAAAACAAAACCTAAGCCTAAGACATAAAGAAACCGATTCCAGGGAATAGCTCACCCTCAGAGGTGGTTCCAATCAGCTTCTTTCACACACTAGACTCCTTCCTAGTCTGGGCCCAATCCTTCCCCCTGCTACGGTCCTTCTTACTTC
Organism: Gopherus flavomarginatus; assembly: GCF_025201925.1. NCBI lineage: Eukaryota > Metazoa > Chordata > Testudines > Testudinidae > Gopherus > Gopherus flavomarginatus. Next base: position 16,255,130 of record NC_066628.1, read on the forward strand.
CAGCAGACATCTTAGCAGGGGTTTTCTCATGACTGGCAGCCCCTTTGTCCTGCTTCACCCCCTTTTCTAGCTTTGGCATAAAGCGGGAATCTTTTGTCTCTCTGGGTCCTCACCCTTCCTTCTAAGTGGAAAAAGGCCAGATTTAAGATGGATTCCAGTATCGTGGTCTCTGTAAGACCCCTAGTTTCCATTCTTCCTGGCTTGGCCCACACGTACACAGGAAGGTTTGCAGGTCAAAAAACCATTTACAACCAATTGTCTGGGTCAATGGGAGCCGTCAAGGTTTTCAACCACCATTAGTGGCCCACGCTTTGCACAATTACAACAGGACCTCAGAGTTAGACTTCATGTTTCTGGCTTCAGATACAAGAAGGAGACATGCATACAAATAGGAGGCATATCTTCAGTAGCTGAGAACCTTTCTTAGGATACCTTACAAGAGACCTTTTGCATAAAGCATATTCCACTTACATCACACTCACACTTATAAGCATATTTCCATAAAATGCATGGAGCGCAACGTCACCAGATGCCCTACCTACCCTGCTTTCGCTGCTTCCTGACGGCACAGAACGGACAACAAAGGAGCCAGGATAGGAGGCTTCTAAAACCGAGAGAGCTCTTCGATCGTGTCAACATCCTCTCAGGAGCTATCAAACCCCTTCTCTCGGTTTCTATCCCCCAAATCCTATCAGCTCAATGATTTTTCTCCCTGGAAGAGCCTCGAGGGAGGCAGAAGAAGCGGAGAGGATTGCTTTGGGGGTAGATAACAAGGAGAAGAATTGTTCCTCGGGATTTTTGCCTGTTTCTCTGGTGATCCTGACGGAGGAACGGGAAGCGTAATTCCCTTTCTTTCAATGCCTCAGATTGGGTTCAGTTGGTGAAAGTGAGCAGAGGGCTTCCTTCACTCTCTGCTCTTGTTCTCACAGGGGAATGGACACTGGACCGGTTTCCCAATTTGGACAGAAAGTGGCTTGCGAAGGTCGAGGAGAGCCTGCTTCCTGCCTGAACTGAGTTGACAAACTGGGGAAGCCAAAGCTGAGAGACACCTCCCACCCCCGTAGACCAAGCCAGAATGCCATCCGCTCACATGGAGGGGGAGCACAAGCCCTCCCTGGGTTGCTCTGCCCAAATTATAATCAGCTGAGTGATTTTCCTGGACCAGCCTCTAGGTAGGCAGAAGAAGAAGTCAAGAGGGTTGCGATGGGGTAAATGAAAGCAGAGCACTCTTCCTCTTGAGATTTCTTTGTCTTGCTCTTGTGATTCTGATGGATGAACCTAAAGCGTCATTTGAGCGTGTTTCAATGCTTTTCCTTGGGCTCAGCTGGTGATGCTGAGCGCAGGGGTTCCTTCGCTCTCTCTGCTTCTACCCTCTCTAATGGGGAATGGACCAGCTTTCGAAACAGCCTAGTGGAGCTGAACAAAAACAGCAAGAAACATCCAGGTTCACCTTCGATTAATATTTTTTCCCCAATTTTCTTGGTGAAACAAAAGAAAAACATCGTTTTCATAAGAACTCAACTCCCGTGCAGGCTCCAAACTCTTTTGCAAGATTTCCAGAAGGGCTCAACACCCTGAGTGCTGAGCTATTTTGGAAGAAAAAACAAACAAGGCCGGTACCGATTGTGAGGGCTGGCTGCTTGACTATGTGGCCCGCCGTGCGGGACTTTGAGGTTCTCATTAAGCTAAGTGTCTCTATTCTGCCTCTATCCTAGTGTCCATCTTTTATTCCCCGAATAAGTGAGGGGGGAGATTAGAACACCTCAGAACACACAGGGTTGTAGGAAACCTGCAACTTTAGATGAGGGTGATGGTGTCTAAAATCCAGATGTGAAGTAGGTGTTGAAAGAGAGACGCTGTCTTGACCTCCTTGAGCGGCTCATACCATGTGGACGAAAACGAGGGTTGAGAGAGCTGTTTGGTGTTGCAGCGTCAGGATGGCCGAGTGATCTAAGGTGCCAGACTCAAGGCTTTGTCTTTCCCACAAGTGGGGCTTCTGGTCTCCCTCAAGAGATGTGGGTTCAAATCCCACTCCTGACATGACCTCAACAAGTGGCCTGGGAGAGTACTTGCTGAGGAGCTTCTGTAGTGTAGCGGCAAGAGAAGTTAGAGGAAATTTTCAATACTTCCAGAATCCTTGCGTTCAAGGCACCTAGTTGGGTAAATTCCAGTTTATTCCCCACCAGAAAGTTGGCATTGCTTGATGTTGGGCAGGTATGGATGTCAAACCTACAGGTGGAGAAAGAAGGGAGCAGTACAGTAAACACTGATAAATGGACGGCAAGACTCTTAGTCTCAGGGTTTGGGCTTGAGCCCTAAAGTGGGTGCTCTACCTACTGTAGTTTGGCTGCTTCCTGAGGGTACAGAATTGACAACCTAGGGAGCAGAGATAGGAGGCAGCTACAACCAAGAGCCCTCTTAGATTGTGTCAACATCCTATCAGGAGGTCTCAAAGCCCCTCTCTCAGTTTCTATCTCAGAAATTCTATCAGCTCAAGGACCTTTTTCCATCCAAGAGCCACTAGGTAGGCAGAAGAAGAGGTGGAGAGGACTGCGATGGAGGTAAATAAAGCGGAGAAGAATTGTTCCTCTTGGGATTTTCTGGGTTTCTCTTGAGATCCTGATGAAGGAACCGGAAGCATACGCTGATTTTTTCAGGCTCCCTTCTGTCCAACAGATTAAGTTCGTCCTTTGTCCATTCCCCTGTGGGGTTAAGAGCTGGAACTCCTGTGCTCAGGATCACAACCCTTAGCCCAACCGAAGGCAGTGAACAAACTCAAATGATGCTTCGGCTTCCTCCCTCAGGATCACAAGACCAACTCAAAGAAAACTCAAGAGGAACAATCCTCCGCTCCTTTCGCTTATCCCAACGCCACCCTCTCAGGGAAGGACACGCAGCCGATAGGAGTCCTTGCGTAGAAACTTCGGGTCGGGTGTTGCTCCCCCTCCTTGGGAGCTGATAGCATTCTGACTCTGTGGAATGGGGCTCTGAGCTTTGCCAGGTTGTCAGTTCTGTGCTCTCAGAAAGCAGTCAAAATGCTCAAACCCCCACTCACTTCTCTTGGACCGCCGGGAACATGGTGTTTGCACAGGGGCTGCAAGCCCTTCTTTCCTGTCTTTGTCTACCCCGGCCCCTTCCCCACAAATGGTTTCATCGGACGCCGGAGGGACCTAACGACCTGCAGGTTTTCGCAACCACCTCCTAAAGCAAAGAGTCCTTCCCTTCTCTGACATTCCTGGAGCCGCGCATCCTTGGAGGAGTTTTACCCCAGGGCGTTCTGATTTCCTGCAAAAAGATGTGTCTGGCGGCCGCCGGGGAACTGTCCTGTCTGCCCCCTCTTTGGGCGCTGAGAAGCTTTTGCTGAGAAACAGCACCTCCTCCTGGTGGGAGAATCCTAAATTCCACCCTCCCACACAGGTTTCTCTGAGCAGCTGCTAGATGAACCCCACTTCTCTGGTCTAGACACCAGCATCTAACGAGCCTTGGAACGGGCCCTGTTTGCTAGCTGGAGAGCGAAGGAACCAGCAAAGAAGGCAAATGTCAGGAAATGAATCTCAGCATGCAAAGAAACTTCCTTCGCTCTTCTTTTGCACTCTCTGGGCCTTTGCAAGGTCTTCAGGCCTAGCCTGACTAGCTCAGTCAGTAGAGCATGAGACTCTTAATCTCAGGGTCGTGGGTTTGAGCCCCACGTCGGGCATTTGATCTTGCACTCTTAGACATCACTCTCTCCCTTATGTTCTCAGAGCACAATGGAATCCCCTCTTTGTCCTCTCAATCAGCTGAGGCTGTCTGGGACCTTTAGTAGGTCATGAAGAGAAGAGAAATTGACTACTCCATGCTCCTAAGAGAGTTGAGGCTCTTCTAGCCCAGGCAAGAGAGGGAAAAAGTAACCTTTCAGAAGCTGATTGCTCCCTCAGGGATCCAGAGCTTCTCTACTTCTTTCTATATCTTCGCCAGTGCTCAGTAGCTGAGGTAACTGCTTCTTTCTCAAATCCTCCACCGGCCCTCTTCATTGGGGTGGAGACTGCTTGAGGCTGATGATTCCAACCACATCTTATTCATCCCTCCTACATTTCTGTAAGCCCTTGGAGAGTAAACAAAATAGCAATGAAACTGTTTTTTTCTAAAACAAACAAACAAACAAACAAACAAACAAAAAGACGTGGCCTCAATGTATAACAATACTGGAAATTGTTTTAAGATATTTTCTGTTTCTCTTTTATATCAGTTGACTGTGCTAAAAATAAGAAGGGAGCCGTAAGGAAACAAAGAGCTCAGAGCTTGTGTTAACCTCCTTTGAAGAAGAACAAATGGCCTCAGTTGGACAGAAAGTAGGCCTAGAAAGTCAAGCCCAACAACCCTAAGGCAATATCCCTGGTGGTCTAGTGGTTAGGGTATGGTGCTTTCACCCCCGCGGCCTGTGTTCAATTCCCCCTCAAGGAGTTACCCTTTTCAACAAAAGTCTACCGTTCCTTCCGAACTTGTCCTTCAACAGGAAGAATGCAACTTCCTGGCCTCCTGCAGAATGCTTGAAAACTCTTTGGAGGCCCTGGGGAAAGCAAAGCTACCAACTACTACAATATGGCTCTCTGCCCCTTAAAGCCCTGACTCTACACCCTTTCAGACAAATACGCTCACTTGTGCAAACAATTTAGTTTTTCCCTGTTACCTAGCCTAACCTAAATTAGTACAACATTGCAGATCTTTTTTCTTTTTTTTTTCACTTTTCTTGCTGAAACCAAACAATCATTTTGGGTCCACCAAAATATTTCACTAAAAAGAATATTCATCCAAAAATCTTTCACCCAGCGCTATACACAAGTCTTTGGAAGTAACCACCCCAGAGAAAGATCATTAAGCTTTTCCATTCCTAAGATCTAGCTGCTGAAGGATTCTGAGCATGGGCTATGGGCCTTTCACCTTTAGGCCAATGGTTACCCTCTTGCTCAGGTGGCTACTGATGAAAGGCAACGGGGTTTAGTGGCAGATCCATTTCAGACTCCCTCTTCCAATGTCTACAGGGGGGTGTTTGTTTCTCATTGCATCTAAGAATGAAATCAATTCTCTTGAAACCTCAGCCTGCGCTCAAGCTGATTGTAGGTCAAGGAAGGAAGGTTTTGTTCATCCTCTTCTAGTAAATGCTGAAAGTTGTGATGGTTCTTGGAGCTTCCAGACACATTGGCCAGAATTTTCAGAAGGTCTCACACCCACCACTAGGGCCAGATTTTCAGAAGAACTAGGCTCCCAGTTAGGCACTAAAATCTTTAGCCAGATTGTCAAAAAGGCTCCACCTATTTTTCCAAAAGAGGAGTTATTTTGGAAAAAAGCTTGTCAAGGTGGTGGGTGCTGGTTACCTGTCTAGGTGGCCCACACTGCTGGCGTTGGAGGTTCACCATTGTTTTCTCAGAATGCGGTCTCCGTAGTCTGCCTCAGTTCTGGTGTCCATCTTTTATTCTCCGAATAAATCAGCAGGGAGACTAAAACAACATAGGACTCACAGGGCTCCCGGAAACCTGCCAGTTTGGCTCACGGTGAAGGTGTATACAAATCATCTGTGCTGTAGAAGGGCTCTGGGAGTTGAAAGAGTTGTGAATTTAACCCTCTAGGTTTCGGGCATAATCTGAACCTGTTTCAAAACCAATTCCTTAAATAGACTATAGTTTGAAACCGCAGCAATAGGCATCTTACTGAATATATCCAGAGCTTTCCCAGTCAATTTTGCAACCAAAGGAGTCATCTTTCCCTTCCCGAATAAGCACTTTGTCTGTCCTCCAGACAACACACTTAAAAATCACTACCAGTGTCTCAAAGCAATCAGCTGGGCACATATCCTGCTCGACCACGCCACTGTGATGGGTTCGGTCACAGAGATCCCCTTGGACTGAAGTCACTTCCCAGCCCGTTTTCCCTGCCAGCTTGGGACTCCAGAACCCTGCCTCGTTGAGCAAGACACCCTAGCCTGCTGCAACACAGACCCAGGCTCTGGGCCACACCCCCAAAAGCTGCAGACTTTAACTAAAAACAGCTCAGCACCCGTCTCCAGCACCCAGACACTCAGCTCCTGGTGGGATCCAAAAGCCCAAACAAATCCCTTGTACTCTCTATAAAGTTTACACAGGGTAAATTCCTAAATTCTTCACCCTCTAGATCACTGACAGAGAGATATGCACAGCGGTTTGCTCTCCCAGCGATTAATCACTTACTCTGGGTTTATTAAGAAACAAAAGTCATTTTTATTAAGTATAAAAAGGAGGAGTTAAGTGGTTTCAAGTCATAGCAGACAGAACAAAGGAAGTTACCAAGCAAAATAAAACAAAACCTAAGCCTAAGACATAAAGAAACCGATTCCAGGGAATAGCTCACCCTCAGAGGTGGTTCCAATCAGCTTCTTTCACACACTAGACTCCTTCCTAGTCTGGGCCCAATCCTTCCCCCTGCTACGGTCCTTCTTACTTCCAGCAGACATCTTAGCAGGGGTTTTCTCATGACTGGCAGCCCCTTTGTCCTGCTTCACCCCCTTTTCTAGCTTTGGCATAAAGCGGGAATCTTTTGTCTCTCTGGGTCCTCACCCTTCCTTCTAAGTGGAAAAAGGCCAGATTTAAGATGGATTCCAGTATCGTGGTCTCTGTAAGACCCCTAGTTTCCATTCTTCCTGGCTTGGCCCACACGTACACAGGAAGGTTTGCAGGTCAAAAAACCATTTACAACCAATTGTCTGGGTCAATGGGAGCCGTCAAGGTTTTCAACCACCATTAGTGGCCCACGCTTTGCACAATTACAACAGGACCTCAGAGTTAGACTTCATGTTTCTGGCTTCAGATACAAGAAGGAGACATGCATACAAATAGGAGGCATATCTTCAGTAGCTGAGAACCTTTCTTAGGATACCTTACAAGAGACCTTTTGCATAAAGCATATTCCACTTACATCACACTCACACTTATAAGCATATTTCCATAAAATGCATGGAGCGCAACGTCACCAGATGCCCTACCTACCCTGCTTTCGCTGCTTCCTGACGGCACAGAACGGACAACAAAGGAGCCAGGATAGGAGGCTTCTAAAACCGAGAGAGCTCTTCGATCGTGTCAACATCCTCTCAGGAGCTATCAAACCCTTCTCTCGGTTTCTATCCCCCAAATCCTATCAGCTCAATGATTTTTCTCCCTGGAAGAGCCTCGAGGGAGGCAGAAGAAGCGGAGAGGATTGCTTTGGGGGTAGATAACAAGGAGAAGAATTGTTCCTCGGGATTTTTGCCTGTTTCTCTGGTGATCCTGACGGAGGAACGGGAAGCGTAATTCCCTTTCTTTCAATGCCTCAGATTGGGTTCAGTTGGTGAAAGTGAGCAGAGGGCTTCCTTCACTCTCTGCTCTTGTTCTCACAGGGGAATGGACACTGGACCGGTTTCCCAATTTGGACAGAAAGTGGCTTGCGAAGGTCGAGGAGAGCCTGCTTCCTGCCTGAACTGAGTTGACAAACTGGGGAAGCCAAAGCTGAGAGACACCTCCCACCCCCGTAGACCAAGCCAGAATGCCATCCGCTCACATGGAGGGGGAGCACAAGCCCTCCCTGGGTTGCTCTGCCCAAATTATAATCAGCTGAGTGATTTTCCTGGACCAGCCTCTAGGTAGGCAGAAGAAGAAGTCAAGAGGGTTGCGATGGGGTAAATGAAAGCAGAGGACTCTTCCTCTTGAGATTTCTTTGTCTTGCTCTTGTGATTCTGATGGATGAACCTAAAGCGTCATTTGAGCGTGTTTCAATGCTTTTCCTTGGGCTCAGCTGGTGATGCTGAGCGCAGGGGTTCCTTCGCTCTCTCTGCTTCTACCCTCTCTAATGGGGAATGGACCAGCTTTCGAAACAGCCTAGTGGAGCTGAACAAAAACAGCAAGAAACATCCAGGTTCACCTTCGATTAATATTTTTTCCCCAATTTTCTTGGTGAAACAAAAGAAAAACATCGTTTTCATAAGAACTCAACTCCCGTGCAGGCTCCAAACTCTTTTGCAAGATTTCCAGAAGGGCTCAACACCCTGAGTGCTGAGCTATTTTGGAAGAAAAAACAAACAAGGCCGGTACCGATTGTGAGGGCTGGCTGCTTGACTATGTGGCCCGCCGTGCGGGACTTTGAGGTTCTCATTAAGCTAAGTGTCTCTATTCTGCCTCTATCCTAGTGTCCATCTTTTATTCCCCGAATAAGTGAGGGGGGAGATTAGAACACCTCAGAACACACAGGGTTGTAGGAAACCTGCAACTTTAGATGAGGGTGATGGTGTCTAAAATCCAGATGTGAAGTAGGTGTTGAAAGAGAGACGCTGTCTTGACCTCCTTGAGTGGCTCATACCATGTGGACGAAAACGAGGGTTGAGAGAGCTGTTTGGTGTTGCAGCGTCAGGATGGCCGAGTGATCTAAGGTGCCAGACTCAAGGCTTTGTCTTTCCCACAAGTGGGGCTTCTGGTCTCCCTCAAGAGATGTGGGTTCAAATCCCACTCCTGACATGACCTCAACAAGTGGCCTGGGAGAGTACTTGCTGAGGAGCTTCTGTAGTGTAGCGGCAAGAGAAGTTAGAGGAAATTTTCAATACTTCCAGAATCCTTGCGTTCAAGGCACCTAGTTGGGTAAATTCCAGTTTATTCCCCACCAGAAAGTTGGCATTGCTTGATGTTGGGCAGGTATGGATGTCAAACCTACAGGTGGAGAAAGAAGGGAGCAGTACAGTAAACACTGATAAATGGACGGCAAGACTCTTAGTCTCAGGGTTTGGGCTTGAGCCCTAAAGTGGGTGCTCTACCTACTGTAGTTTGGCTGCTTCCTGAGGGTACAGAATTGACAACCTAGGGAGCAGAGATAGGAGGCAGCTACAACCAAGAGCCCTCTTAGATTGTGTCAACATCCTATCAGGAGGTCTCAAAGCCCCTCTCTCAGTTTCTATCTCAGAAATTCTATCAGCTCAAGGACCTTTTTCCATCCAAGAGCCACTAGGTAGGCAGAAGAAGAGGTGGAGAGGACTGCGATGGAGGTAAATAAAGCGGAGAAGAATTGTTCCTCTTGGGAGATTAGAACAACTTAGAAAGAACAGGGTTGTAGGAAACCTGCAACTTTAGATGAGGGTGATGGTGTCTAAAAACCAGATGTGATGTAGATGTTGAAAGAGAGACGCTGTCTTGACCTCCTTGAGCGGCTCATACCATGTGGACGAAAACGAAGGTTGAGAGACCTGCTTGATGTCATAGCGTCAGGATGGCTGAGTGGTCTAAGGCGCCAGACTCAAGGCTCTGTCTTTCCCACAAGTGGGGCTTCTAATTTTCCTCAAGAGTAGTGGGTTCAAGTTCCGCTTCTGATATGCCCTCTTGAAGTGGCCTGGTTTTAATCTCCCTTGCAATATTGACAGAGCCCTTTTCTAGGAGTTTTCTTAGAGTATGTCTACACTACAGGATTATTCCGATTTTACAGAATCCATTTTTAATTCGTCCGTGTGCGTCCATGTACCGAGGCTAGTTTCGATTTCCAGAGCAGTGAACTGTGAGTAGCTATCCCATAGTTATCCCATAGCTCCCACAGTCTCCCCCCGCCGCCCCTTGATATTCTGGGTTAAGATCCCAGTGCCTAATGGGGCAAAAAGCATTGTCGCGGATGGTTCTGGGTAAAGCCTCACCCCTCTCTCCATGAAAGCAGCAGACAACCGTTTTGAGTTTTTTTTTCTGGGTGAACTGTGCAAACACCATAGCAGAGCAAGTATGGACCCTGCTCAGCTCAAGACAGCAATCATGAACATTGTAAACACCTCGTGCATTATCGTGCAGTCTATCCTGAACCAGGACCTGCAATCCCACGCGAGGAGAGGGAGCCTACGGAAGCATGGCGTTGAGAGTGATGAGGACATGGACACAGAATTCTCTCAAATCACAGCCCCATGCACTTTGGAGATCCTGATGGTAATGGAGCAAGTTCTAGCCATTGAACGCCGATTTAGGGCCCAGGAAACAGGCACAGACTGGTGGGACCACACAGTTTTGCAGGTTTGGGATGATTCCCAGTGGCTGCAAAACTTTCGCATGCGTAAGGGCACTGTCATGGAACTTTGTGACTTGCTTTCCCCTGCCCCGAAATGCCAGAATACAAAGATGAGAGCAACCCTCAGAGATGAGAAGCACGTGGCAATAGCCCTCTTGAAGCTTGCAACGCCAGACAGCTACCGGTCAGTCGGGAATCAATTTGGAGTGGGAAAATCTACTGTGAGGGCTGCTGTGATGCAAGCAGCCAAAGCTGCTGCTACGAAAGGTAGTGACTCTGGGAAATGTGCAGGTCATAGTGGATGGCTTTGCTGCAATGGAATTCCCTAACTGTGTGGGGGGGGGGCGACAGATGGAACCCATATCCGTATCTTGGCACTGGAGCACCAGGGCACCCAGTACATAAACCGGAAGGGGTACTTTTCAAGGGTGCTGCAAGCACTGGTGGATCACAAGGGACATTTCACCAACATCCACGCGGGATGGCCAGGAAGCACTCATGACGCTCACGTTTTCAGGAACACTACTCTGTTTAAACGGCTGCAGCAAGGGAATTACTTCCCAGACCAGAAAATAACAGTTGGGGATGTTGGATTGCCTGCAGTTATCCTGGGGGACCCAACCTACCCCTTGATGCCATGGCTCATGAAGCCATACACAGGCAGCCTATATAGTAGTCAGGAGCTGTTCAACTACAGGCTGAGCAAGTGCAGAATGGTGGTAGAATGTGCATTTGGCCGTTTAAAGGCATGCTGGCACACATTACGAACTCGCTCAGACCTCAGCCAAACCAATATCCCCTTTGTTATTGCTGCTTGCTGTGTGCTCCACAATCTCGGTGAGAGTAAGGAAAAGACCTTTATGGTGGGGTGGGAGGCTGAGGCAAATCACCTGGCCGCTGATTATGCGCAGCCAGACACCAGGGCGATTAAAAGAGTACACCAGGAAGTGGTGCGCATCAGAGAAGCTTTGAAAACGAGTTTCTTCATGGGCCAGGGTACGGTGTGACTGCTGTGTTTGTTTCCCCTTGATGAACCCCCTCCCTTGATTGACTCGTTTCCTGTAAACAACCCACCCTCCCCCTTCGATTACAGCTTGCTTAAGGAAATAAAGTCACTATCGTTTAAAAATCATGTATTCTTTATTAATTCATTATAAAAAGAGGGAGAGAACTGACAAGATAGCCCAGGTGTGGTTTCGGAGGAGGATAGGAGGGAAGGAAAAGGCCACTAAAAAAAATTCAAAATAATGACAGCCTTTTGGTTGGGCTGTCCACGGGGGTGGAGTGGGCGGGTGCACAGAGCCTCCACCATGTGTTCTTACACATCTGGATGCGGAGGATATGGAACATGGTGAGGGGTGACGGTGGTTACACAGGGGCTGCAGCGGCACTCTGTGATCTTGCTGCTTTTCCTGAAGCTCCATCAGATGCCGGAGCATGTCAGTTTGATCACGCTGCAGCCCCAGCATTGCATCATGCCTCCTCTGATCTTCCTGACGCCACCTCTCATCTCAAGTGTCCCTCCTGTCCTCACGTTCACTGGTATCTTTTCTGTAATTTGATACCACGTCCTTCCACTCATTCAGATGAACTCTTTCACTGCGGGTCACTTCCATGATTTCCGAGAACATTTCATCTAGAGTCTTTTTTTTCCACTGCCTTATCTGAGATAGCCTTTGGGATGGAGTAGGGAGGCTTGAAAAATTTGCAGTTGCATGAGGGAGGGAAAAAAGGGAGAGAAGTATTTAAAAAGATACATTTTACAGAACAATGCTTATACTCTTTCACAGTGAACAACACTAGTCACCTTACATAGCACATGTGATTTCACTACAAGGTCACATTTTGCATTTTAATATTGAGTGCCTGCGGCTCTGGTGTTAGAGATCTCACAGACGCAGATCTGGGCAGCAGAATTCAGCTTGCATGCAGCCATGGTAAGCCATTGTCTTCTGCAACCTTCATGTATCCAGTGCCCTCCTTTACCAAATACCAAGCAAAGCCCATTCAGTGCTGCTTCTTTCCTGTTAACATGCAGCAGCAGAAACCAACCCTCATCCAATTCTCTGGGATGATCGCTTTACCCCTCCCCCCACCGCGTGGCTGGTATCATGGAAGATCACTGCTAAACACCCCCCGCCCCCTCCCACCGCGTGGCTGATAGCAGGGAAGATCCCTGCTAGCCAAACGTGTAAAAGCTCAGCACCACTCATGCCCCCTTCCCCCTACAAGGAAGGATTTCTTTTAAGCAACAGGCAAACAGCCCAGTAGGAATGGCCATCTCTGTCCCCTTAATTAAATTTCTGAATTTCAACCAGGTTACCATGAAAGATATCACTCTCCTGAGGATAACACAGTGAGATAAAGACGGATGTTGCTTGAATGCCAGCAATCACCGGGACCATATGCAGCTAGGCTTTGTCATGCAATGATACCAGATTACTTGCTACATGCATGGCGTGGTCAAGTGTCCTACCATGGAGGATGGAATAAAGCTGCGCTGCCCAGAAACCTTCTGCAAAGGCTTTTGGAGTACCTCCAGGAGAGCTTCATGGAGATGTCCCTGGAGGATTTCTGCGCCATCCCCAGACATGTTAACAGACTTTTCCAGTAACTGTACTGGCCGCGAATGCATCCCAAGTCCTCAGGGCAAATTAATCATTAAAAAACACTTGCTTTTAAACCATATTTTATATTTACAAAGGTACACTCACCAGAGGTCCCTTCCATGGTTTCATTGTCTGGGCTAGTGGCTTGGGAGGGCTGGGAGGGTAATTCCATCAAGGTGAGAAAAAGCTCCTGGCTGTTGGGAAGAACAGAGTGCTGTGTGCTCTCTGCAAGCTCACCCCCCTCTTCCTCCTCCTCCTCCTATTCCCCGTCCGCAGAATCCTCAGGCATGGCTGAGATTACCATCCCCACCTCAGAGTCCATGGACAGGGTGGGGTAGTGGTGGCGGACCTCCCTAGAATTGCATGCAGCTCAGCATAGAAGCAGCATGTTTTTGGCCCTGCCCCGGACCTTCTGTTTGCTTCTTTGGTTTTCTGGTAGGCTTGTCTGAGCTCCTTAACTTTCACACGGCACTGTACTGAGTCCCTGGTGTGGCCTCTCTGCATCATGGCCTTGGAAATTTTTTCAAATGTTTTTTCATTTCGTCTTTTGGAAAGGAGTTCTGTTAGCACAGAATCCTCTCCCCATACAGTGATCAGATCCAGTACCTCCCATGCAGTCCATGCTGGAGCTCTTTTTCGAGTCTCAGGAGACTGCATTGTTACCTGTGCTGATGAGCTGTGTGTGGTCACCTGTGCTGGTGAGCTCTCCACGCTGGTCAAACAGGAAATGAAATTCAAAAGGTCGCTGGGCTTTTCCTGTCTACCTGGCCAGTGCATCTGAGTTCAGATGGCTTTCCAGAGCGGTCACAATTGTGCACTGTGGGATACCACCTGGAGGCCAATACCGTTGAATTATGGCCACACTAACCCTAATCCGACATGGCAATACGGATTTCAGCGCTACACCCCTCGTCGGAGTGGAGTACAGAAATGGGTTTTAAGAGCACTTTATACTGATATAAAGGGCTTCGCTGTGTGGACGGGTGCAGCGTTAAATCGGGTTAACGCTGATAAATTCGGTATAAACGTATAGTGTAGACCAGGCCTTAAAGACTAACAAATTTATTTGAGCATAAGTTTTCATGGGCTAAAACCCACTTCTTAGATGCAGATACAGACTAACACGGCTGCTACTCTGAAACTTAACTTCCATAGACACCTCTGAGAATCTCAGCCTGGAAAGCAATGGGGATTCGGTCATGGTAGGGTCAATCTACGCTTTTCCATTGGAAACAGATGCAGGGGATGGATGGGAAACCCCTGCTAATACTTTGAAAGCCGCTGCTGTTGTATGTGCTCTTGTAGCCACTAATGTTGCAATCATGATCAATGATTTGGTTCCTAGTAGCTATAATTTGGAACAGTGCACATCCAGCAGTAGATAAGAAATGAGATAAGATTAGATTATGCTGTGCAGGGACACTAGAGGGCAGAGGAATGGGACAGGTGTAGCGGTGCTGCCCAGTGGACAGCAGCCAAAGTGGAAGGGCAAGAAAGGAGATGTTATGTTGCTAAATGACCAACTGAGGGAAGTGAAAAGGGAGGTGAAGCTGTATCATGGTGTATAAGTGGTGAGTAAAGAGCACTGAAGAGAAAAAGACCTCTGTGCTATGTAATGAATGTGGATAGAAGCAGATGTTAAATAGTGAGAAATGAGCTGTTCTACTAAATAATGGGCACCAGGTGAAATAAGAGTCAAGAATGGGAAAGCAAAAAGAATGCACTCCTGGATAGCAGAGTAACAGGCTGTCATGCCGGGAAATGGACACTAAATGGCATCAGAGTAGAGGAAGTGAGGGACGGGGGAGGTCAGAAATACTGACTAGTGCCCAACAGATTTCAGCGACCAACACAATAATGGGAAAGTGGGTGGTATCAAGCTGTAAAGCTGAGATATGGGCAGCTATTTCCAAAAATGCCCCTAGATGGCAGCATACCTTGACTACTAATAAAGGGGCAGTGCAAGTACAAGAGAACCTCAGAGCTAGGAGCACCTTGGGAATGGAGGTTGTTCCTAACTTTGGAATGTTTGTAACTGAACAAAATGTTATGGTGGTTCTTTCAGAAGTTTCCACCTGAACATTGACTTAATACAGCTTTGAAACTTTACTTTGCAGAAGAAAAAGGCTGCTTTCAATCATCTTAATTTAAATGAAACAAGCACAGAAAGTTTCCTTGTCACATCTTTTTTAATCATTCCCTTTAGTTTTTTTAGTGTTGTTGTAACCGTGTTGGTCCGAGGATATTAGAGACACAAGGTGGGTGATATCTTTTACTGGACCAACTTTGGTTGGAGAGAGAGACAAGTTCTCTAGCTCTCAAAAGCTTGTCTCTCTCACGAGTTTTATTCTTCCTGGACTCAAATCATGGCAGACAGAGACTGGGGAAACCAAACGGCCATCACAGAATTCATCATTCTGGGATTCGGGGATCCCCTTGACCTGCAAATTCTTCTCTTCCTGATGTTCCAAGTGATCTACATGGCAACCGTGGCAGGGAACACCCTCATTGTGGTGTTCATTGTGGGTGACCAGCACCTTCACACCCCCACGTACTTCTTTCTGGGCAAATTTTCCTGCCTGGAGACCTGCTACACCTCAACCCCCCTGTCCAGGTTGCTGGTCATTCTCCTGACTGTGGACAGAACGATCTCAGTCAGTGGCTGCTTCACACAACAGTATTTCTTTGGTTCTCTGGCATGTGCAGAATGCTAACTCCTAGCAGTGATGTCTTATGACAGGTATTTAGCGATATGTAAACCCCTGCACTATTCAACTCTTATGAATAGCAGGGTTTGCCTCCAGTTGGCTGCTGGGTCATGGTTAAATGGTTTTTTGACTATTGCCATCTTTGTCTTATTTCTATCACAGTTAATATTCTGTGGCCCAAATGAAATTGACCATTTCCATTGTGATGTCATCCCACTGATGGAACTCTCCTGCAGTGACACCCACCAGGTCATATTGCTGGCTTTCATATTAGCGTCCATATTCACCCTGCCTCCTTTCCTACTAACCCTGACATCTTACGTGTGTATCATCGCCACCATCCTGAGAATCCCTTTCACCATCAGGAAACAAAAGGTCTTTTCCATCTGCTCCTCTCACCTCATTGTGGTGATAATTTTCTATGCACCTATAAAGATTGTGTACCTGCTACCAAAACATGATATACTCAGAGACCTGAACAAAGTGGTCTCTCTTTGCTACACAGTCCTGACTCCCCTGGTAAACCCCCTCATCTACAGCCTGAGAAACAGAGAGGTCAAGGAAACCTTGTGCAAGCAGTCAGTAAATATGTGGCTTTCACCAAAACATGCGGCGACTCCTAGAGAATAACTTAGTCTGAGGTTTTCAAAGCTGCCTGGGTGATTTAAGCAATCAGCCCGCATTAAAATTAAGTTGAAAACTCCCATTGAAAATCTCAGCACTAATGTGAAAAAGTAAAGGAGATGATCTACATTGATATGGAAAATTAACCCCCCTCATCTAAGATACATCACCTATAATAAATCATAAGTATAGATCCTAGGCCTTAAGACCACTAATACAAAGAAAAATAATAAGCTGCTATCTTAACCACTGCGGAACTGCACTCCCAGAAAACAGTTTTGTTATACGCAAACCATGATCATACTGCTAGCATAAGGGAAAAACTCAAAAGTCCCCTAATAACCAGCTCATCACTGCCCTAAGGTAACATACTAAAAAGGCCTGCGTTAGCATAAATAATCTAAGTATCAGCATAGAAACAGCTGGCCAGAATCGGGAACTGAACACCAGACACTGAATCCCAAAGGGCCTTGTGAGGCTGGTCAGCTTGACCGCAAGTACAATAACTGATGTCAGGGTCTTCTGACAATCACATAAACATCCATGAGGAAGTAAAAGATAAGAGCTTGCAATTTTATATATGTTATACCATATAAGGATAATATTAATTGCTCTTCTGCAATTTATGTCATATGATAGCCAAATAAGGTTATGGTTTATGTGTAAGCAAAATATGATAATTTGTGGTTTTACACTTTATAAGCTCTGGCAAAAATCAGTTCGGGAGAGCGGATTAACCCTTGCTAGGGGACACGCTGTCTCTCTGTGTGTGCACACATGTATTGATGATTTATCAATAAAAGGAGCCTCAGGCTGTCTGATCAATTGACAAGGTGGTGGTCTTTTCCGCAACAGCATGGACTTACTGAGACGGTCTTTATGGTCCCCCATTGTGTCCATGTAACACATCTTCCAGGAAAGTGAGGATGTTGACAGCTCTGTCACTCTCTCATGTTCAGCAGTGATACATACAGTATGATGGTATTTTTCTCCAGGGTGTTGGCAAAATGTTCACCCTCCGTGAGGAGTGTGTACAGCTTCTGAAACCACATAGAGTTGACATTGTGTAAGGCATTAAAATTCATTAACAGTGAAAGTAAATCCCTGGGTATATCCCCTGTTCATTCTTTCTCTATGTAAGATAATAAAGTCTTGTAATCAAATTCAGACTGTCTAATACCAACAAAACACCATGGGTGACATCATCATATTTGTTGCTACTGCTCGTTTCTTATGCCCCTAAGGATACAACGCAGAATCCAGCCAGAGCTCAGGTCACTGTTGTCCATCTAAGTGGAAAGACCAGGGAGGGATGTGGCCATAACCGTGGTACCATCACGGAATTTTTAACTGGGCACTAGGTGGAGTGGAGACCAATTTTTAACCAATTTTTTATATCCATAAAAAAGCCATTTTTGATCAAAATAAATGTTTGGACAATAAAAATAGTAAATCCTGGGGCAGCATAGGTGGGGATGTTTCCTGGGAAATCTACCACCCCTGAAATTGTGCTACTTGCCATCATAGCCCTCTGCAAACTATTGTCAGTTGGCGTGCTTGCCTGCTCTCTCCGTATGCTGTCCCAGGCCTGGGCAGATAGATGGTTCAGCAGACATCGATAGTACTTGTCATAACATTTCTTCCCAGATCTGGACCTTAGCGTCCAAAATATGGGTGTTAGCATGAAAACCTCCAAGCTTAGTTACCATCTTGGACCTGGTAATTGCTGCCACCAGCCAGGAATTATACAGTGCCTAGCTCACTGTGGTCTCCCCAAAACCTTCCATGGGGGAGCCCAAGACTCAGATGCCTTGAGTCTCACAACAAAGGGGGATAAACCATTTCCCTTCCCCCTTGATACTACTACCCAGCAAGAAAGACCACAGGCACAGTTTTGTGACAAAGGCACTCAGCCAGGTTTATTGCCCTCAAGGCACAGTTCTAGCATCCTGGTTCTGTGGTTACAGATACACTAACATGCTAGTGCCCAGTGCCACGGAGCAGCTCAGTCAGCTGCGGGAATTTCTGCTGTCCCCTGGGCCACACAAAGGGTTAAATTGAGGTACCCCGACATTTATAGACTGAGATAAACAACTTACGTCCCACCTCACATGTTTCATGACATCTTCTTGTTACCTCCCCTTGTACCTTGCTCCAGATGTCTCGGGCCGAACATCCCTTCTGTCAAACCCTCTTATCTGGTGTTGGGTCAGGATGTGCCTGGGCTAATCTCCTGGAGTGTGTTAGCAATGTTAGTAATACCTTTGCCTAGGTCATGTATCGGACAGTGAACTTGTAAGCATCTGCTGTAATACATGGCCTGACTTTGGTTCACGGCATGGCCAGTGACGAAACAAAAAGCTCCCTCCTAGAATTCCCTGAACTGAGCAGGTGCAGTAACATCCGCTGCTGCAGCTGCCCTCACTCCATCCTTACTTGGAGGCAGACTTTGCTCCCTGATCTTTGGAGGTACACCTCTACCCCAATATAACACCACCCAATATAACACAAATTCAGATATAATGCGGTAAAGCAGTGCTCTGGGGACGAGCGAGGATGCACACTCTGGCAGATCAAAGGGCGGATCCAGTAGAAGAGAGCGGGGGGAGGGGGCGAGGTTTGGCACCAGGCCTCTGTGGGGCACAGAGGGCTGTCTACCTCTTGCGGGAAGTGGAATGATCTGGCCCCAGCCTGCTTCACTCCCCTGGCTCCCAGGCTTGGGGAGAGGAGAGAACCACCCACCTTGCACTCGCTGGGAGCCAGGGTTGTGGACCAGGCTGGGGCTGAGTCACTCCATTTCCTGCAGGAAGTGGCCAGCCCCCATCCCCTACAGAGGCCTGGGGAAGGGCTCCACATAATGCCCCCACAGAGGCCTGGGGCCAGCCTCACCTCATGGAGGCCTGGGCCCCCACACAGCCTCCCAGCAATAACTAGGGATGGCCTTGGCCAGGGGCAGGGCTCAAGGTGGAAATTTCACCTAGGGTGCAAAATATCCTTGAACCAGCCCTGAGTGTGGACAGACTGCAGCGCTTTCCCTACTCAGCTGTATGAAGGCAGGTTTAACTCACAGCGCTGTACAGCAGCAAGTGTGGCCATACTTTTAGTGTCATCTGCAAACTTGCTGAGGGTGCAATCCCTCCCATCATCCAGATCATTCATTTTGTCAGATATTTATAGTAAAAGTCAGGGACGGGTCACAGGCAGTAGAATATTGTGAAAATGTAGCGGCATTGTGTAGCTGTTGAACTGGTTCTGGGGCCCCCACCACTGTTGGCGGCTTGGAGCTCCAGGGTCTCCCTCAACCCATGTCTGGCAGGTCCCCCCTGCCCCCATCCCACAGTGTCAAGGAGCTCTGCAGTCTGACTCACAAAGGCCTCATCCCCCAGCCTCTGCTTGAACCAAAGCTGATCAGAAGAAAGACTTACAAAAAGCAATGAAAAGGCAGTGGGAGACACACCTAAGCCCCTCCAGACAAGGGTGATATAATTAAGGAAACTCCCCAGCATCATTTGCTTCAAAGATGGGAAAGGGAGGCATCTCTATTAGCATACAGAATGCAGAACAGAGATTCCCAGGAAAGAACCACACCGAACTCTGGGATCAGGAAAGCAGGGAAGCATTGCATGATAGGAAATCTCTGCTCCAGATGGAAATTAACCCATGCCTGTACACACCCAGCTCAGAAAATATCAGATCAGTTCTAGTAATAAATCCTCTATTGATATCCAAAATACTGAAATGACCCAATTGCATTAGGAGCCCCCTCAAATGAACACCGCCCATAGCCAGAAATGATCAGTTCTTATTGTGTAGCCTGGACCAAACAACTTTGTTATACTCCCTTAAATCATTGGTTTACCCATAAACAAATCTAGTGTTCATTATTATTTCCCTACAAAAACCCCTTACCACCGCCCAAGTAAATGTTCTGATGCCTGGATCCAAACTCTGCATCAGTTCCTGTCATAAACAGATAGTTAAGGGTTAATGTCCCTTTTATCTGTAAAGGGTTAAGAAGCTCAGTAAACCTGGCTGACACCTGACCAGAGGACCAATTGGGGGACAAGATACTTTCAAATCTCGGTGGAGGGAACTCTTTGTTTGTGCTGTTTGTGTTGTTCTTTGTTCGCTCTTGGGGCTAAGAGGGGCCAGACGTGCAACCAGGTCTTTCTCCAATCTTTCTGAAACAGTCTCTCATGTTCTGAATAGTAAGTACTAGCTAGAAAAGGCGGAGTAGTCTTATGTTTGTTTTCTTAACTTTTGAATGTGTATTTTGCTGGAAGAATTTTTACCTCTGTTTGCTGTAACTTGTATCTTAGGCTAAAGGGGAGAGAGTCCCTCTAGTCTATATAAGCTGAAGACCCTGTAAACATTTTCCATCCTGGTTTTACAGAGATAATTTTTACTTTTTCTTTCTTTAATTAAAAGTTTTCTTTTTAAGAACCTGATTGATTTTTTTCCTTGTTTAAGACCCAAGGGGATTGGGTCTAAACTCACCAGGGGATTGGTGGGGAGGAAAGGAGGTGGGGGGAAGGTTAATTCCTTTCTGTTTTAAGATCCAAGGAGTTTGGATCAGTGTAGCCTTTCAGGGTAACCCAGGGAGGGGAAAGTCTTGGAGGGGGAAGGAGGGGAAATGGTTTATTTCTCCTTGTTTTAAGAACCAAGGGGTTTGGGTCCTGGGTCCCCCAGGGAAGGTTTTGGGGTGACAGGGAGTGTACCAGACACTGGAATTTCTGGTTGGTGGCAGCGCTATCAGATCTAAGCTAGGAATTAAGCTTAGAAGGGTACATGCAGGTGCCCACTTTTTGGACGCTAAAGTTCAAAGTGGGAAAAATACCTTGAAATTTCCATTGGCACTTCATCTTTCTGACTGATTGTGCTGTAGTCTCTCTACCTGTCTCCAGCACTCCGGACCCCTACTTCTTGTGAAATCTTCTCCATTACCGCATCTTGCACAGGACGTCCCTCCATGAAGGCATAAAGAGTCTGAATAAGAACAAAAAAATCACAGATAGTTCTGTTTTGTTTACTTGAAGTGCATGCATCTACTAGGATGAGGTTCAAACAATGCGCAGAGCACTGTACCTAGAGTATTTCACTGTTTCTTTCTTTACATTTCATTTCTACTCCTGCAGGACATCCAGACATAGTAGATGCTCCATCAAAACAGACAGACATCACTGATGACCAGTCAATTTTAAGAATGCCAAGGACGTCATTTAACTGGTCAAAAATAGATTGTTGGCCTTGTGCTAGGCCGCAGCCTGGGGCTTTCCAGGCTGGAGTTCCCCAGTCCTGCTGCACTCAGGTACCCTGTCTCTAGCTCCCTGCAGCCAGGCCCATCTCGCTCTACAGGCAGAGGGACACTGACACTTCAGGCTTCCCTGGCCTTCTTAGAAGGCCCTGTTGCCCAGTTTGGGGCATGGCCCCAGCTGCAGCCACTTCCCCTAATCAGCCAGCTTTTTACCTTGCCCAGGCCCAGCCCTCTGCAGGGCTCTTCCAACCCCTTTCAGGCTGGAGCAGGTGGTCACCCTGCTGCACATGGACAAACACCAGCTTACATTTTTGGGAGATATCTGTCCAAGGTGATGGCCAGTTATAATGTACTTGCACTGCCCCTTTATTAGTATTCAAGAGATGCTGCCATCTAATGGGCATGTTTGAAAGTAGCTGCCCATATTCCATGCTTACAACATGCTTCCACCTAGTGGCCATTTTACAGTATAACTTTCCCATTATTGTATTGCCTACTGAAATCTTGGTCACTGGTCAGTATTTCTGACACCCCCCCCCCTCATTTCCTCTACTCTGCTGCCATCTAGTGTAGATTTCCCAGAATGACAACCTGTTGCTCTCCTTTCCTCTATGGTTTCTTCTTGCTATAGCTGACTCTTACCCGTTCTTGACTCTCATGTCACCTGGTAGCCATTATTTAGTATAATTAACAGCCCATAACTCACTCCATGACATCTTCTACTAGCCACAGTTCATTACGCAGCACAGAAGTCCTCTTCTCTTCAGTGCTCTCTGCTCAACACTTATACACCATTATACAGCTTCACCTCTCTGGGTGGTCTTCATTATACAGCTTCACCTCCTCTGTTGGTCATTTGGCAACATAATGTCTCCTTTCTTGCCTTTCCACTTTGGCTGGTGTCCACTGGGTCAGTGTTGTCGGTTTAAGTAGAGGGACCAGGGATGGAAGTGGCTATAACCATGGTCACATCATGGAGTTTTTAGCTGGGTATCAGGCAGAGTGAACACAAAATATTAACCATTTTTTTTATATCTATAAAAAAACCTCCTGATGACTGTTTGACAGACCTGACCCTAGGAACAGCCTCAGTTACACTGGAAAAACCCCCAACTGGGTCAAAAAACCAGCCGTTCTTGGTCAGATCAATGGACCATCTAGCCCAGTATCCTGTCTTCCAATAGTAGCCAGTGCCATAGGCTAGGGACACTATCCCTACCCATCCTGGCTAACACCCATTCATGGACCTATTCTCCATTAAACTATCCTTGATTCTGGGCAGTTCCTGTGCCCCTGGCTTGTGAGTCTACCTCTTTGTTTGCCCAACCTCCCCTCCTCCAAGTGAGCCTGGAGCTATTGCTTTACTGGAGCTGGTCACTGCTGGGCATAGCCAAGATAAGAGCTATGAAGCTGTTCCTGGTGACGTGTCCAAGGCTCACTGCTGGGACTAGCGGATTGCATCTGGCCTCTGTGAGTGCAATGGAGGTGGTTGTTTTGCGTAGGTGAGAGAGAGGGCTTGAGGCACTGGGCCTGATGTAAGACCTGAGACCTGAACCATAGTCAGCAAAGTCCAGCCATGCTGTGAACCAAAGTCAGGCCATGTATTACAGCAGATACTTACAAGTTCACTGTCTGATACATGACCTTGGCAAAGGTATTACTAGCGTTGCCAACACACAGGCACTCCTAAGAAGCAGCAGACACTGGATATGTGTGTGAACACACTCCAGGAGATTAGTATGATTATTCAGAACATATTGTTAACCATCATTAGTATGGTATGAAAAATATAGGTGGTTGGAATACAGCCCCTCAAACGATCGAACATTTTGCTTTTACTGACTTTTCTTCTCCTCTAATGATGCAGCAAACAAAGGTCACACTGATCCAGCATTTATTGCTAAGGGATTCAGAAAATGGCATAGCGCTAACGAATGTTTTAAAAACCATCAGCTATCAAAATCTCATGTGTTGAGCTGTTCTTCATGGTCAAGTTTTAATGTAGGGAAACCTATTGATGTATTGTTGGATGAGTACAAGCAGGCTAATCTCTCTAAACAAGAAGAAAAATGGTGCCATAACGTAAGTGTAGTGGAGCGACTGATTGACATTGTTCTCTGTTTGGCAAAAGGCGGGAGACCATTCAGGGGTCACAATGAAAAAGCTGACAGTTTTGAGAAAGGTTTATTTCTAAATCTTGTCAATATTCTCCAAAAATAAGATCCCGTAATGGCAAAGCATGTGCAACAAGCTCCTCAAAACGCTACCTATCTAAGTAATTGCATCCAACAACAACACAACATTGTGTAACAAAAGACCGCGTCTTCACTAAATGGAATCATGGTCTCAATAATTGCCGAAGACACTACTGACTGTGGACACCATGAACAAATGTCCGTTGTGGTGCGCTATTTTGACAATGAAAAATATAGTCCAGTTGAACATTTTGTGTCTGTTCAGAGACTATTAACAGTTGATGCTCAGTCTATTTTTGACCAGTTAAATGACATCCTTAGCATTCTTAAAATTGACTGGTCATCATTGATGTCTGTCTGTTTTGATGGAGCGTGTACTATGTCTGGATGTACTGTGGCAGTTCAAATGAAATGTAAAGAAAGAAACAGTGAAATACTCTATGTACACTGTCATTCACATTGTTTGAATCTCATCCTAGTAGGTGCATGCACTTCAAGTAAACAAAACAGAACTGTCTTTGAATTTTTTGGTGTTATTCAGACTCTTTATACCTTCATGGAGAGGAGTCCTGTGCAACATGCAGCAATGGAGAAGATTTCACAAGAAGTAGGATCCCAGTTGAAAACTTTGAAGTCACTGTCAAACACAAGATGGGCATGCAGAGCAGCAGCAGTGGCTGCTGTAAAACAAAACTACTCCTTCATTTTACAAGCTTTACAAGAGATTATCGAAACAACTTGCCTTGCTGAAGCTATAATAAAAGCCAGGGGCTTTATCCATGAACTAAACTCATTCAAGTTCATCTTCGCCCTTCACATGATACACTCTATTCTCCAGATGGTGGTAAAAGTGAGTAAGGCTCTTCAAACTCCAGAGCCCCAACACTCCCTTCCTGCAATGACAAGTTAGTTACTGCAATCAGAGGGCTGAAAAGCTTGCTTAACTCTTTGGCTGCGATGAGAAGTGGCCCAGAATATTTTCAATCTATTTTCAATGACAGTGTGAAAATGTGTGTAAGGAATTATGTATTGATTCCCCTAGTTAAGAAGCGAAAAATGTCCACTTGTATTGATGATGTGTTTGAGTCCTAGTATCACTTTGATACAAAAGAGGAGCAGGAGAGAATAACTCCATTTTACCCATTCCTAGACTCAATGATTACCAGCATTGACCAGTGATTTGAAGAGGAGACTTGTAATATTGTGACTGCAATGGGAAAACTGTCAAGCTTAGACATTGGCAAGGATGATATGAGAATCATTGCCAAGAAACGTAAAGTGTCCTTGGATGAGTTGGAAGCTGAAGTCGGGTTGCTTCGGAGTTATGATGGATCTGATCCTAAAGGTAGCACTACGAACACCACCAGAGAGTGGCTTGATTGGCTAAAGGAATCAGATCGGTCTTCCATGTTCCAGGCCTTTTACAAATCTGTTCAATGCTTTGCAGTCTTACCTGTTACAAGCTGTTCATGTGAAAGAGCCTTTTTGAAACTAGAACATGTAAAAAAACAAACTAAGAAGTACAGTGTCCCAACGGTGCCTCCACTCACTCATGATTTTGTACACTGAACAAGAATTGGCTTTGTCAGTTAATTACAATGATGTGATTTAAGAATTTAAGTCCATAACACCTGGTGAGTGACGTCTCATTCTCTAGGACTGGAAAAGGAAGAAACCTTAATCTGTTTTGGTCAATTTGGTTTAGCTCATTATCTGGTTAAAGATCATGAAAATTGACTATATCTTTGTATACACCTGGTTATCACTACAGCAAAAATTTGGTATTTTGTGTCTCATTTTTTAAGTTTATATTTTTAAGTAAAGTTTAATTGTTAATTAAAAAAAAAGCTTAGTTAAGTTTTAGTTTCTTTAGTTTATTTGATGAATAAAAATAACATCCTTTATGATTGAATATTCAATAAATGTTCGCCTTTAAAAAAATAAATAAAAATTCCCTGGGTACACATCCTAATGAAATGTGCTGCACATGCCTATGGTCAGGAAGCTATACAGAAGAGAGAGAGGTCTCATCACTCTGTGAAGCTTGAATCTCAGGGTTCCCAGGTGGTGTTGGTCGTGTGGGTTCTGGAGTGCTGGAGACAGGTAGAGAGACCGCAGCACAATCAGTCAGAAAGATGAAGTTCCAATGGAACTGATGCAGAGTTTGGATCCAGGCATCAGAACATTTACTTGGGAGGTAAGTGGTTTTTGTAGGGAAATAATAATGAACACTAGATTTGTTTATGGGTAAACCGATGATTTAAGGTAATATAACAAAGTTGTTTGGTCCAGGCTACACAATAAGAACTGATCCTTCATGGGTGCTCCTAATGCAGTTAGGTCGTTTCAGTATTTTGGATATCAATACAGGATTTATTTAATCCTAAGCTTAGGATGAAAGGATCCTATGCACCACTACAGGCTGGTCACCAACTGGCTAAGTGGTAATTCTGCATAAAGGACCTGGGGATTATGGTGGATGAGAAGCTGGATATGAGTCAGCAGTGTGCCCTTCTTGCCAAGAAGACTAACGGCATATTGGGCTGTATTAGTAGGAGCATTGCCAGCAGATCAAGGAAAGTGATTATTCCCCTCTATTTAGCACTGGTGAGGACATGTCTGAAGTATTGCATCCAGTTTCGGGCCCCTCATTACAGAAAGGATGTGGACAAATTAGAGAGAGTTAGTTCAGCAAAGGGCAGTACAAATAATTAGGGTGCAGGGGCACATGACCTCTGAGGAGATGCTGCGGGAACTGGGCTTATTTAGTCTGCAGGAGAGAAGAGTGTGAGGAGGGGTTGATAGCAGCCTTCAACTACCTGAAGGATGGTTCCAAAGAGAATGGAGCTTGGCTGTTCTCAGTGGTCGTAGATGACAGAACATGGAGCAATGGTTGAATATTAGGAAACACTATTTCACTAGGAGGGTGGTGAAGCACTGGAATGGGTTACTTGGGATGGTGGTGGAATCTCCACCCTTAGAGGTTTTTAAGGCCCGGCTTGACAAAGCCCTGGCTGGAATGATTTAGTTGGTGTTGGTCCTGCTTTGAGCAGGGGGTTGGACTAGATGACCTCCTGTTGTCTCTTCTAACCCTAAACTTCTATGATTCTGTGAAACCTTAGCCTTACTCAGAAATATTGCTATGGAAACTTAAGAAAATTGTAAGAGATAACAGTCTGAAACCCAGTAACACTGCTTTGTTGTTCTGTGACTGCAGAGGTGTTAACAGGGCATTGAACATGAAATGATCTTTAACAATATGTTGTGACTACTTGCACTAAAGAAATCCATTCCACCTTGGTTTAGTAGAGAGACCTCTGATTGACCAATAAGAATCTGGTATTGCAGGTTATAGAATCACAGAATATCAGGGTTGGAAGGGACCTCAGGAGATCATCTAGTCCAACCCCTGCTCAAAGCAGGACAAATCCCCAGACAGTTTTTTGTTTTTTTTTCCCCCAGGTCTCCACAGTGCAATCTATATTTGCTTCTCCATTGTTAGTACAGCGTTTATCTTGCTGAGTTTTGCACACAGATGCAGAAATGTGGACTTGTGCATCCAAAAGTTCTGCAGCCACTATCATCAGTCCAGACCTTCATTGTTGCAGAAGATTTTTGCCCTTGGGAAAGATGTAAGATGACACAATATAATACACTTACTGAATATTTGTGAATCAAATTCTACACACAAGCAGTGATGTGTGAACATGGGACACTAAGGGCTGGATCACAAGCAAGATAAATGCAGCAAAATGCAATCCTCATTGGTGGATCAAATGCAAAGGAATTCTTGAAAACAGGACAGGAAATGAGTCTAGAAGTCACATGACCCAACAAAATAAACTTGTGCTATAAAAAGAAAAAGAAAAAAAGGTAGAATTAAAAACTCCAAATTACAAATCAAAGTACAAAAACCATAGCAAGTGCTATAACAGAAACACAGATGGAATTCTCAAAACTAATTACAACTACTTACTTAAAAATTTTTTGATGAGCATTAGCTATTCAAATAAAAAATAAACAGCACAATGACATGTATTACACAATGATAATACAGATAAATGACAAAGTGTTCAGAGTAATAAGCATAATATAAAAAAACCTTTTTAAAGGAGCAAAACTGTTATTAAAATGGATTACAAGGAAGAGAGCAAGTAATCACAGCAGCAGTTAAGACAAATTTGTGAACTGTTATGAGACTTCATGTAGACATATAATGATAAGACTCTTTTAAATACTGTGGCAAGGCACCTCCTCAGTCTCCCCAGTCTCTGCTGCTTTCAGTCCTGGTGAGACAGGCTCAGGTAATGCGGTCCCCCTTGGGACACAAGGGAAATTTGCTCCCTGTATCTCCACTAGTCCTGGTTAGTGAATTCTTACCCCCCTTGTGGGAGAAAGTACGGCCTCTCCTCCTGGAGGTCTCGCTGTTTTTCTGCTCCTGCACTCCTGGCAGCAGGGCTTCTTCTCTCTCTACTCTCCCCCACTTCCTTCCACAGGGAAGGGTTTAAAAAGGTCTCAGGCAGCCCCAAGTTGGAATCAGCTGGTCCCAATTAACCTCAGGTAGCTCCCCCCCAGCTGATTCTAATTTACTACCTTGGTAACCTTTCCCAGCTGAACCCAATTGACCTGTGGTTGCCTCTCAGTTGATAAGGAGGAGGGCCTTTTAACCTTCTGTTACTGATTTCTACCCCTCCCTTGCAGCTATCTGTCCTGAGTTTATCACATATCCACCCCCCCCCCGCTCAACACTACAGGGTTGGGCCCCTTGGGTTGGCAAACAATGCACCCTTGAAAGGTCATCCGCGTTGCCATGCTTCATTCCGGACCTATGTTGTACTCTGAAGTGGAAGGGCTGTAGTGACAGGAACCACCTTGTCACTCTCGCATTTTTCTCTTTGTTTTGGTGCATCCACTTCAGAGGGGCATGGTCCATGACAAGGGTAAACCTCCGTCTGAGTAGGTGGTAGCGAAGGCTTTCTACGGCCCACTTCATGGCCAGGCATTCCTTCTCTACTATGGCATATTTACGTTCCCTGGGCAGGAGTTTCCTACTGAGGAATAGGACTGGGTGTTCTTCTGCTCCAACCATTTGGGAA
This sequence comes from Gopherus flavomarginatus, assembly GCF_025201925.1. Taxonomy (NCBI): domain Eukaryota; kingdom Metazoa; phylum Chordata; order Testudines; family Testudinidae; genus Gopherus; species Gopherus flavomarginatus. Next base: position 16,283,627 of record NC_066628.1, read on the forward strand.
AGAACCGCTCCCAATCCAACCTCAGAGGCATCCGTTTGCAGGATAAACTCTTTCTCCCAGTCTGAAGATACCAGCACTGCGTCGGTGCAGAGGGCGGTCCGCAGATCTGCAAAAGCCTCCTCAGCCATGCTAGACCATCTTACTATGTCCGGACCACGGGCTTTCGTTAGGTCTGTTAGTGGGCATGCCCTGGTGGCGAAGTGGGGGATGAACCGCCTGTAGTACCCAACCAGCCCCAGGAATGCTCTGACTTGTTTCTTCCGGACTGATCGGAGCCAATTCTGAATTGCCTCTAACTTATTGAATTGGAGTTTCACCATGCCTCTCCCCACTATATACCTCAGGTACTTGGCTTCTGCTAGCCCAATTGCACATTTGGAGGGATTTGCAGTCAGCCCTGCCTTCCTCAAGGTGTCGAGGACTGCTTCCACCTTTCCCAAGTGCGTCTCCCAATCTGGACTATGTATGATGACATCATCAAGATAGGCAGCTGCATACTTGCCATGTGAACGCAACAGTTTGTCCATGAGCCGTTGGAAGGTTGCAGGAGCCCCATGTAAACCAAAAGGGAGGACTGTGTATTGATACAGTCCCTCTGGTGTTGCGAAGGTTGTCTTCTCTTTGTCGGCCTTTGCCAAGGGAATTTGCCAATAACCCTTAGTCAGGTCAAGGGTGCACAAAAATCGTGCTTTCCCCAGTCGGTCAATTAACTCGTCTACCCGGGGTATAGGGTACGCATCAAATTGGGACACCTCATTCAGTTTCCAGAAGTCATTGCAAAATCTTGTACTGCCATCCGGTTTAGGTACAAGGACCACTGGGCTTGACCATTGGCTATGTGACTCTTCAATAACTCCTAATTTCAACATTTTCCTGACTTCTGTTTTGAACTCTTCTCTTTTCGCCTCTGGGACCCGGTATGGCTTGACATTCACCTTCACTCCAGGCTCTGTGAGGATGTGATGGTGAACCTCTGTAGTCCTGCCTGGCTTTTCCGAGAATACGTCCCGGTTGCGCTTGATCATGGTGATCAACTCAGATCGTTGGTCAGGGGTCAATTCTGGGGATATTCTCACTTGGCCAGGTGGGTTGCTCTCGGGAGGAGGTGACCCTAGAGTGACCACACGAGCTTCTCATTCTTGCCAATGTTTCAACAGGTTTACATGATAGAATTGCTCCAGCTTTCAGCGTCCAGGCTGTCGGACCTTGTAATCGACTTCTCCAATGGCTTCTATTATCTCATATGGCCCCTGCCATCTGGCCAGGAGCTTGCTCTCCGCTGTGGGTACAAGCACCATTACCCGATCTCCCACCTGGAATTTTCGGATCGTCGCTTGGCGGTTGTAGTATGTTTGTTAGGCCCCTTGTGCCCTTTCCATGTGTTCCCACAGTATGGGGGTGACTTGGGCTATCCTGTCTTTCATCTGCAACACATGCTCGATGAGGTTTTTCCCTGGGTTCGGCTGTTCTTCCCAACTTTCCTTGGCAATGTCCAGTATGCCATGGGGGTGGCGACCGTATAACAGTTCAAATGGGGAGAACCCAGTTGAAGTATGTGGTACCTCCCTTATCGCAAACATTAGGTACAGTAACAGGGTGTCCCAGTTTTTCCCATCCCGGCTCACCACCTTTCGTATCATGTTCTTCAATGTTCTATTAAAACGTTCGACGAGGCCATCTGTCTGCGAATGATAGACTGATGTCCTTAGGGTCCATATGTGGAGCATGGCACATAGGTCCTTCATTAATTTAGACATAAAGGGAGTCCCTTGGTCCATCAGAATCTCTTTAGGTATTCCCACTCTAGCAAAAATCTGGATTAATTCTTTAGCTATGATCTTGGACATAGTGTTCCGTAGGGGAAAGGCCTCGGGGTACCGGGTGGCATCGTCTATCACCACCAGTATGTGCTGATGTCCTCGGGCCGATTTTTCTAGCGGCCCTACTAGGTCCATAGCTATTAGCTCAAAGGGGACGTCAATAATCGGCAGAGGTACCAAAGGTGCCCTTAGGCATGGTCGGGGCCCATGTAATTGGCATTCCGGACAGGAGGCACAATCTCTTTGGACCGCCACATATATTCCAGGCCAAAAAAACCTCTGCAGAATTCGATCCAGGGTTTTATCTATTCCCAGATGGCCCCCGAACAAATGGCTGTGGGTTAGCTCCATCACTCCCCTCTGATGTTTCTGTGGTACTAGGAGTTGTTCCACGACCTGCTCTTGGATACGGACTACCCTGTACAGCAGATCCTTCTTGATCACATAATATGGCCCTGGGCCCTTGGTTCTTCCCTCCACAGGGACCCCATTCACCTCAACTACTTCTTTGCGAATATTATTATATACTGGATCATTGGCCTGATCCAGCCTAAAATTCTCTAGTGAAGGCCCAATTTGCCCAAACTCAGGGGGTTCTACTTCCCCTTCCCCCTCGAGGGAGGTCCCTGGGGAACTGGGCCCAGCTGCTGGCCTCCCAGCCTCCTGCCTAGTTTCCTTGTCAGTCCAACCAACTTTTTCCCCTACGAGTATAGGCTTCTGGTTCTGGGTCAGGATTCTTGTTCCTCTCCTTTTATCTGCCCTCCTTTCTCGCCGCGTCTTCCTGGGTTTCCCAGGGGGTGAGAATAAATCCTGGGCAAACTCATGGAAGGCCGGGGGGTCACTAACTATCGAGGCCATCCCATTGCTCTCTGGGTCGTTACCACCTTCTGACTCCCCTCCAGGAAGTAGACTGCCGAACCCTGGGAAGTCTCGTCCTATGAGGACTGGGTAGGGAAGTTTCGGGACCACCCCCACCATCACCTTAGTGGGGTTCCCCAGGACCTCCATTTTTACTGGGATGGTCGGGTAGTAATTGACGTCCCCATGGACACAGGATATCCCTGTGCGCTTGGCCCGGGATAGTTGATCATACCCGACCAGCTTCCCCGAGACCAGCGTGACTGCGCTTCCTGAGTCTACTAATGTGGTTGTCTTTATGTCATTCATTTTAACTGACCTAGTATATCTATGAGGGACCATCGCTATCCCTACTAGATTTATCAGGTCACATGGCTCTTCCAGATTTCCCAGGTCGCATTGCATGGGCTCCTCTAGGTTTGGGCTTTGGGCAGCTATATGCCCTATCCCTCCACATGCATAACATCGGTATCCTGCTCGGGGCAGCCCCCTAATTTTCGGACTGTGAGGCCTTACCCCCCGCGTCTTTCTCTCCCAGTCCCCAAGTCCCTCCGAGTACTCTGGCTGCTCTTTGGCCTCCTTCCTCCCCGCCAGAGTTCGGCCTGGAGCTACAGCAACTCGAGCCCTTGGTACATAGACTTTCCTCCTATTCTGGCACCTCCCTTCCCTGGTGGCCCAAGAAAGTTCCTGCGCTGCTAGATGTCTCTCTACGAGGGCAACTAGCTCATCATAGGAGGAGAGATCATTTTGACTGACCCATCCTCGTATGTCCGGCAGTAGCCCTCTCATGTACCTGTCCAGCACCATGGTTTCCACTATTTCCTCTGGCCTGTGGGTCTCAGGGCACAGTCACTTTCTGGATAGATGGATCAGGTCAAAGAGCTGAGACCTCGGGGCTTTGTTGACCCGGTATTTCCACTCATGGAACCGTTGTGCCCTTACAGCTGTCGTCACGACAGACCTCGCTAGGACCTCCGCCTTTAGCTGGGAGTAATCTGAAGCTGCTTCTGTTGTCATGTCAAAATATGCTTTCTGTGCCTCCCCACACAGAAAAGGAGCCAGAATACTGGCCCACTGGTCTTGGGGCCAAGCCTCCCGTTGGGCTTTTCTCTCAATGCAGGGAGGTATGCCTCCACATCATCATCCATCGTCATCTTCTGTAAGTAGTGACTTGCCTGCAGGGGCTGAGTCCCAGGGGGGCCGTGTGCTAGGGTGATCAGGGCTTTTAACTGGTTCACAACCTCATGCAGGGTGGCTCGATCCTGAGCCACCTGGCTCATCAGTAGTTGATTTATCTCCTGCTGTACTCGCACTGCCTCCTGCTGGGCAGCTATCTGCACCCTGGTAGCTTCTTGTTGGGCCGCAGTGGCCTGCAACAATGCCTTTATTACATCCTCCATTTTGGGTTTGTTTGTGTTTTTTTTTCTCTGGGTTGGGGGGTGCTTTACCCTGCCCCGAGATGACGTGCCACGAAGTCTCACTCTTATCCCACTCCTAACACCACGTATGGCAACGCACCTCCTCAGTCTCCCCAGTCTCTGCTGCTTTACTCTAGGTAATGCGGTCCCCCTTGGGACACAAGGGAAATTTTCTCCCTGTATCTCCACTAGTCCTGGTTAGTGAATTCTTACCCCCCTTGTGGGAGAAAGTACGACCTCTCCTCCTGGAGAGTCTCGCTGTTTTTCTGCTCCTGCACTCCTGGCAGCAGGGCTTCTTCTCTCTCTATTCTCCCACCCTTCCTTCCACAGGGAAGGATTTAAAAAGGTCTCAGGCAGCCCCAAATTGGAATCAGCTGGTCCCAATTAACCTCAGGTAGCTCCCCCCCAGCTGATTCTAATTTACTACCTTGGTAACCTTTCCCAGCTGAACCTGATTGACCTGTGGTTGTCTCTCAGTTGATAAGGAGGAGGGCCTTTTAACCTTCTGTTACTGATTCCTACCCCTGCCTTGCACCTATCTGTCCTGAGTTTATCACAATACTCAAAATGTGTGATGCAGAGTTTGAGGGAATGTAGGTAAAATATTTCACTGCATCAGGTCTCCTGTAGCAGTAAAGTAGCACCAGGGGCAGCAGGTTTGTATATTTTTTGGTAACATCCAGAAGAGGTCCAAGGGAGTTTTGCTGTGGGAGGGGATTTGAGGTGCAGGCTCTGGGAGGAAGTTTGAGTGAGGGGTGCAGGCTCTGACCTGGGGCAGGGGACTGGGGTGCAGGAGGGGGTGCAGACGTGTGGGCTCCGGGTAGGAGTTTGGCACCTCAGCACATTATATAAGAGAAAGGAGCTGCAATGACTTCATATAGACATAGAAACTGATAGAAAACTCTCTTAAATACTCAAAATGTGTGAGGCAGAGTTTGAGGGAGGGAGTGTATGTACAATATTTCACAGCATTCAGTCTCCTGCCTGTAACAGTAAAGTAGCACCTCAGCACTTATATAAGATAGAGAGAAGGTGTGGTGTCTAAGCATTGACAGTCTAGGAATTGGGATGCCTGTGCCTTTAAGAACACAGCCCTAGGAATCTGCCCTCTTCTCCAGCACTGGCATGCAGTGTCCTGTGAGGAGAACTAAAAAAGCCTCTGCCCCGCCCCCCATATTTCCAAGCACAGCAGGTGGCTCATCCTGTGGGGTAACTCTTAGCCCCTCTCCCCCTCCCTGGGTGCAGGCTTTGTACCTGCACAGAATCTGGCAGCATCTCCAGTCATGGACTCCCACCCCTCATCCCGATTTTTCCCCTCCAGCCCCTCTTCTGCTGCTACTTACAGTAGCTTGATACCCCCGCCAGTAAACTTCTGCCCCTTGCTCAGACCCTGATCCCTCCCCCAGGTGTGATTTGCCCCCTTTGCCCCTTTTTAATACCTCCAAACCCCAGGCAGCAAAGTCTGACTCCAAGTAAGGGCAGAGTGAGGGCAGCTGCAACAGCAGATGTTACTGCACCTGCTCAGTTCGGGTGAGCATGCTCAGTAGGGAATTCAGAGAGGGAGCTTTTTGTGTTGTCACCGGCTGTCATGGCATAATTCCCCACTCTGAACCTTAGCGTCCAAAAGATGGGGTACCAGCATGAATTCCTCTAAGCTTAATTACCAGCTTAGAACCTGTAGCACTGCCACCAACCAGGAATTCCAGTGCCTGGTACACTCTGGTCCCCCCAAGACCTTACCCGGGGAACCCCAAGACCCAGACCCAGAGCTCTATGAAGCACAAAAGCTTGTCCCATCCACCAACAGAAGTTGGTCCAATAAAAAATGTTACCTCACCTTCTTTGTCTCTCTCAAAATCTTGCAGGATGGGAAACCCATTTCCCACCCAGCTGCTCTCTTCAAATGTTCTTCCTTGCTCGGTACCTGGTTATGCAGGAGGACTGGAGATGCAGGTGGAAACTCTGGTTGAGTTTAGAAGGGGGTTTGAGCAGATGATGGAGCACAGACACGAGGGGGCTGAAGGGATAAGCTCAGACGTGCAGATGGAAGCAGGACCAAAGAATTCAGAGGAGAGACTGCTGGGGGAGGAAAGTGGATGGTGGAAGCATGTGACTAAGAGAACCAGGCAGAGGAAAAGACGGGCCAGTGAAAGAGAAATAGAGCTCAGGAACAGGTTTGCAGAGTTGGAAAATGAAGAAGGGGCACAGCAGGTGGTTGCTGAAGGAGAGAGGGCAAGGAAAAAGAGAAGAGCTGATAGACCTACAAGAGGAGGGGAGAAGTCAATGGAGGCAACACCAAATATAAGCCCCAGGAGGATTGCAAGGGTGAATAGGAATCGAGAGGACTTGCAGCCAGTGGGTGCAGGGGATAGACCAGAGAATCACACTGTCACCAGGAAAAGGCAGGTCTACGTGATTGGAGACTCCTTACTGAGAAGAATAGACAGGCCTGTAGCTAGAGCTGATCGGGAGAACAGAAGGGTGTGCTGTCTGCCGGGTGCTAAGATACAGGATGTGGACCTGAGGCTGAAAAGGATCCTAGCGGGAGCGGGAAGGAATCCGTTGATTGTCCTTCATGTGGGAATGAATGATACGGCTAGATACTCTCTGGAATGTATCAAGGGAGACTATGCCAGACTGGGGAAGACGCTTAAGGAAATCGAGGCTCAGGTGATCTTCAGTGGGATTCTGCCGGTTCCTAGAGAAGGGCAATAAAGGTGTAACAAGATTATGGCGATCAACAGATGGCTCAGGCAGTGGTGCTATAAGGAGAGCTTTGGGATGTTCGGCCATTGGGAAGCATTTACGGACAGAAGACTGTTCTCTCGGGATGGACTTCACCTGAGTAAGGAGGAAAATAGACTTCTAGGATGGAGGCTCGCCGAACTGATTAAGAGATCTTTAAACTAGGAATTTGGGGGAGATTGTTGGGAGATGTCCAGGAGATCTCCACACTGATATTTAACCTTGAGAGGGAAGTAAACAAAGTAAGAGGGGATACAGCCGTGGACAAAAGAATTGGCATAAGGAGGAAGGGTAGTGTAGATAGCAGACTAACAGGTGATGCTGGTGGTAGAATGTCTGTGCCTAACAGGGTAAAGAATGTCAGTTAAGCCAAACGGCAAAAATTAAGATGTCTGTACACTAATGTGAGGAGCCTAGGGAACAAAATGGAGGAACTAGAGCTACTGGTGCAGGAACTGAAACCAGATATTATAGGGCTAACAGAAACATGGTGGAATAGTAGTCATGACTGGAGTACAGGTATTGAAGGCTATGTGCTGTTTAGGAAAGACAGAAATAAAGGCAAAGGTGGTGGAGTAGCATTGTACATCAATGAGGAGGTTAACTGTAAAGAAATAAGAAGTGGTGGAATGGACAAGACAGAGTCTGTCTGGGCAAAAGTCACACTGAGAAAGAAAGCTACTAGAGCCTCCCCTGAGATAGTGCTTGGGGTGTGCTACAGACCGCCGGGATCTGATTTCGATATGGATAGAGACTTTAATATTTTTAATGAAGTAAACACTAATGGGAAATGTGTTTATCATGGGAGACTTAAACTTCCCAGATATAGACTGGAGGACAAGTGCTAGCAAGAATAATATGGCTCAGATTTTTCTGGATGTGATAGCAGATGGATTTCTTCATCAAGTAGTTGAAGAACCAACAAGAGGGGATGTCATTTTAGATTTGGTTTTGGTGAGTAGTGAGGACCTCATAGAAGAAATGGTTGTAGGGGACAACCTTGGTTCGAGTGATCATGAGCTAATTCAGTTCAAACTAGATGGAAGGATAAACAAAAATAGATCTAGGATTAGGGTTTTTGACTCCTTGAGGGCTAACGTTAAATAATTAAGGAAATTAGTTAGGGAAGTGGATTGGACTGAAGAACTTGTGGATCTAAATGCAGAGGAGGCCTGGAATTACTTTAAGTCACAGCTGCAGAAACTATCGGAAGCCTGCATCCCAAGAAAGAGGAAAAAAACCATAGGCAGGAGTTGATTAAGAGGTGATTAAGAAAAAGCAGAAAGCATACAAGGAGTGGAAGAAGAGTGGAATTAGCAAGGAAAGCTACCTTAGTGAGGTCAGAACATGTAGGGATAAAGTGAGAAAGGCTGAAAGCCAAGTAGAGTTGGACCTTGCAAAGGGAATTAAAACGAATAGTAAAAGATTCTATAGCCATATAAATAAGAAGAAAACAAAGAAAAAAGAAGTGGGACCGTTAAACACTGAGGATGGAAAGGAGGTTAAGGATAACCTAGGTATGGCCCAATATCTAAATAAGTACTTTGCCTCAGTCTTTAATAAGGCTAATGAGGGGCTTAGGGATAATGGAAGGATGACAAACGGGAATGAGAATATGGAGGTGGATATTACCAAGTCTGAGGTAGAAGCCAAACTTGAACAGCTCAATGAGACAAAATCGGAGGGCCCAGACAATCTTCATCCAAGAATATTAAAGGAACTGGCACTTGTAATTGCAAGCCCGTTAGTGAGAATTTTTAATGAATTGGTAAACTCAGGGGTTGTACTGTATGACTGGAGAATTGCTAACGTAGTTCCTATCTTTAAGAAAGGGAAAAAAGTGATCCGAGTAACTATAGGCCTGTTAGTTTGACATCTGTAGTATGTAAGGTCTTGGAAAAAAATTTGAAGGAGAAAGTAGTAAAGGACAGTGAGGTCAATGGTAATTGGGACAAATTACAACATGGTTTTACTAAAGGTAGATCATGCCAAACCAACCTGATCTCCTTCTTGAGAAGGTGACAGATTATTTAGACAAAGGAAATGCAGTAGACCTAATTTACCTCGATTTCAGTAAGGCATTTGACACGTTCCACATGGGGAATTATTAGTTAAATTGGAAAAGATGGGGATTAAAATGAAAATTGAAAGGTGGATAAGGAACTGGTTAAAAGGGAGACTACAACGGGTAGTGCTGAAGGGTGAACTGTCAGGCTGGAAGGAGATTACTAGTGGAGTTCCTCAAGGATCGGTTTTGGGACCAATCTTATTTAACCTTTTTATTACTGACCTTGGCACAAAAAGTGGGAATGTGCTAATAAAGTTTGTGGATGATACAAAGCTGGGGGGTATTGCTAACACGGAGAAGGACCGGGATATCATACAGGAAGATCTGGATGACCTTGTAAACTGGAGTAATAGTAATAGGATGAAATTTAATAATGAAAAGTGGAAGGTCATGCACTTAGGGATTAATAATAAGAATTTTAGATATACATTGGGGACACATCAGTTAGAAGCAACAGAGGAGGAGAAGGACCTTGGAGTATTGGTTGATCGCAGGATGACTATGAGCCGCCAATGTGATATGGCCGTTAAAAAAGCTAATGCGGTTTTAGGATGCATCAGGCGAGGTATTTCCAGCAAAGATAAGGATGTATTAGTACTGTTATATAAGGCACTGGTGAGACCTCACCTGGAATATGGTGTGCAGTTCTGGTCTCCCATGTTTAAGAAGGATGAATTCAAACTGGAACAGGTTCAGAGATGGGCTACTAGGATGATCCGAGGAACGGAAAACTTGTCATATGAAAGGAGACTCAAAGAGCTTGGCTTGTTTAGTCTAGCCAAAAGAAGGCTGAGGGGGGATATGCTTGCTCTTCATAAATATATCAGAGGGATTAATATTAGGGAGGGAGAGGAATTATTTAAACTTAGTACCAATGTAGACACAAGAACAAATGGGTATAAACTGGACACTAGGAAGTTTGGACTTGAAATTAGATGAAGGTTTCTAACCTTTAGAGGAGTGAAGTTCTGGAACAGCCTTCCAAGGGGAGTAGTGGGGGCAAAAGACATATCTGGCTTTAAGGCTAAGCTTGATAAGTTTATGGAAGGGATGGTATGATGGGATAGCTTAATTTTGGCAACTGATCTTTGATTATCAGCAGATAAGTATGCCAAGTGGTCGGTGATGGGATGTTGGATGGGATGGGATCTGAGTTACTGCAGAGAATTCTTTCCTGCTGGCTGGTGACTCTTGCCCACATGCTCAGGGTTTAGCTGATTGCCATATTTGGGGTAGGGAAGGAATTTTCCTCCAGGACAGATTGGCAGAGGCTCTGCAGGTTTTTCGCCTTCCCCTGCAGCTTGCGGCGTGGGTCACTTGCTGGTGGATTCTCTGCAGCTTGAGGTCTTCAAACCACAATTTGAGGACTTCAATAACTCGGACATAGGTTAGGGGTTTGTTATAGAAGTGGATGGGTAGGGTTCTATGGCCTGCTTTGTGCAGGAGGTCAGACTAGATGATCACATTGGTCCCTTCTGACCTTAAAGTCTATGAATCTATGATTCTATGGTTACTCCATAGATCTAGATAACAATGCAACTTAGCTTTAGATCTCAGAGTGATTTAATAGCCAGGTCAGTACACCAGACCCTCACTTGAACACCGGGTTGGAATCAGTGTGCGGTACCACGTTAATGCGGGGCCCGCGTTACCATGACTCCCAATGAGAGTAATTAAACTTGGGAGCCATGGACTCGACCGTGTTCAAAGCGAATTCGCGGTATATAGGCACATGTTCTAGTAAGGGTCTGCTGTGTTATCATCCTCATTTTTCAGATTGTACAGACAGGGTAAGTGACTGGCCAGAGGTCACATAGCAGCTCTGAGGAATATAACCTGGGTGTCATGAGTCCCGGTCCATCAGGGTATGGCTATGTAGCGATAAAAACCCTGTGGCATGGCTGCAGCAGGCCTGGGTCAGCTGACTTGGGGTTGCAGAGCTTGGGCAGTAGGGCTAAAGATTGCTGTGTAGGATCCCAGAGCTCAGACTCCAGCCTGGGTCTGAATGTCTGCCCAGCAATTTTTCAGCCCCGGAGCCCAAGCCCCATGAGGTTGAGTCAGCTGACCCAGGTCAGCCATGGTTTTTTTAACCCTGTGAAGACAGACCTTATTATTGTTGCTCCCTCTGGTCATGTAGCAGTTGTGACACTGACAGGCCAGCTCAGGTCAGAGCAATAGGCCAATTCATTTGTGTGTTGTTAGGGCTTCCCCTACCCAATCTTGGTTCTTGTCACGCAAGCAGAGAGCAGAATGCCAGAGTCCAAAATGCAGGCATTGCAATGTTTATTGGGGTTAACAAGCAAGCATAATCACAGCTTTTTACACCAGTAGAGCTTCCTCTCCCTCCTTCTTTGTAGTGGGCTTAAATATACCTGTAACATATGCCCCTGGTACCACCCTTGCAATGTACGGTCCTATTCCATTTTGGAGAGTCTTGAATCTGGGGGCTTCAGTACCATCTTCTTTGTACCACATGGGAAGGGAAGGGAGTGAGGTTATGCACCGGAGTACATTTTTCACTGGTTTTCAATTATCGTTATAACTCCCCCACAGCCTTCTGGCCCTTCCCAACTGGTTACTTGACCTTGTCTTGAGAGGGGAGTCAGACAGCCATCAGTTATACACCGTATATCAAAATCCCACCATATCCAGCAAAACTGAACTCTTATTTCTTGTTTTTTCTCTTTGCACTAAAAAACCCCATCTGGCTATAGGCAAAAGCAACACACAAATTTTTTGTTTGTTTGTTTGTTTGTTTTTTCCTCATTTACATATGTTGATACTGGTATAAGACACAAACAATTATATTTTAAAAACCTCAAAATTCAACTGGGCAAACAAAACCCAAAATTCTATCTCAGGTAAATAAACAGGCCTACAGAATATATTACCATCACTATCTTGCGTCTATCAAAGAAATATTGAGTGTACTAATTCACTCAAGTGTTAATTTAGTTCAGAGGAAATGGGACTGATATTGTCTTCACTTATCTGTAACCTGTTGAATGGTATCCCTTTACGTTATGTATATCCCTGTACTTAATTAACCCTAGATCAAAAGTATAAATGTACTTGATATGTGAACTTCGTGAAAACTAACAAAGGATTGTTGTATGCTGTTACATTTCAATTTACATTTCATGTATTCTGGTAATTACATTTGCCCATCAAATGCGTTTGGAGCCTTGGAAATGTAAAGAACATGCTAATTTCAAAGCACAGCTCATTGTGTTAGACAAAGGGAAATCCACAGACCTAATCTGCCTTTAGTAAACAGAGGAAAGGGAAGACAGCTATAAGAATGGATCCAGGGAATGGTTCTGTATCTCGGCGCTGTTTGAACACTTTCAGGAAACATTCCAGCTGCAAGACAGAGGCCTGGTCTACACTACGCATTTAAACCGAATATAGCATTATTAAACCGATTTAACCCTGCACCCATCCACACAACGAGGCTCGTTATATCGATATAAAGGGCTCTTTAAACTGGTTTCTGTACTCCTCCCCGACGAGAGGAGTAGCGCTGAAATTGGTATTGCCATATCAGATTAGGGTTAATATGGCCGCAGATCGATGATATTGGCCTCTGGGTGGTATGCCACAGTGCACCATTGTGACAGCTCTGGAAGGCAATCTGAAATCGGATGCACTGGCCAGGTAGACAGGAAGAGCTCTGCGAATTTTTGAATTTCATTTCCTGTTTGGCCAGAATAGAGCTCTGATCAGCACGGGTGACCACGCAGAGCTCATCAGCACAGGTAACAATGCAGTCTCCTGAAAATTGAAAAAGAGCTCTAGCATGGCCCACACAGGAGGTACTGGATCTGATTGCTATGTGGGGAGAGGATTCTGTGCTAACAGAACTCCATTCCAAAAGACGAAATGAAAAAACATTTGAAAAAATTTCCAAGGCCATGATGCAGAGAGGCCACACCAGGGACTCAGGACAGTGCCATGTGAAAGTTAAGGAGCTCAGACAAGCCTACCAGAAAACCAAAGAAGCAAATGGAAGGTCTGGGGCAGGGCCAAAAACATGCCGCTTCTACGCTGAGCTTCATGCAATTCTAGGGGGGTCCAGCCACCAGTTCCCCACCCCTGTCCGTGGTTTCCGAGGTGACAGTGGTAATCTCAGCCATGCTTGAGGATTCTGTGGGAGGGGAAGATGTGGAGGAGGAAGAGGAGGACAAGTTTGCAGAGAGCACACAGCACTCCGTTCTCCCCAACAGCCAGGAGCTTTTTCTCACCCAGACGGAATTACCCTCCCAGCCCTCCCAAGCCACTAGCCCAGACAATGAAGCCATGGAAGTGACTTCTGGTGAGTGTACCTTTGTAAATATAAAACATGGTTTAAAAGCAAGGGTTTTTTAATGATTAATTTGCCCTGAGGACTTGGGATGCATTCGCGGACAGTACAGTTATTGGAAAAGTCTATTAACGTGTCTGGGGATGGAGCAGAAATCCTCCAGGGACATCTTCATGAAGTTCTCCTGGAGGTACTCCAAAAGCCTTTGCAGAAGGTTTCTGGGCTGGGCAGCCTTATTCTATCCTCCATAGTACGACACTTGACCACGCCATGCATGTAGCAAGTAATCTGGTATCATTACATGACAAATCCTAGCTGCATATGGTCCCGGTGATTGCTGGCATTCTGGCAACATCCATTCTTTATCTCACTGTGTTATCCTCAGGAGAGTGATATCGTTCATGGTAACCTGGTTGAAATTCAGGAATTTAATTAAGGGGACAGAGATGGCCATTCCTACTGGGCTGTTTGCCTGTTGCTTAAAAGAAATCCTTCCTTGCAGGTAGCCAAGCAGGGGAAGGGGAGTTGGAGGGGGAATGGCGCTGAGCTTTTTTGCATTTGACTAGCAGTGATCTTCCATGATACCAGCCACGCGGTGCGGGGAGGGGTAAAGTGATCATCCCAGAGAATTGGATGGGGGAGTGGTTTCTGCTGCTGCATGTTAACAGGAAAGAAGCATCACTAAAAGGAATTTGCTTGGTATTTGGGAAAGGAAGGCACTGTGTATCTGAAGGCTGCAGAAGCCGAAAGACAATGGCTTACCATGGACGCATGTAAGCTGAATTCAGCTGCCTGGATCTGCGTCTGTGATATCTCTAACACCAGAGCTGCAGGCACTCAATATTAAGATGCAAAATGCAACCTGTAGTGAAATCACATGTGCTATGTAAGGTGAATAGTGTTGTTCACCGTGAAAGAGATAAGCATTGTTCTGTAAAATGTTTCTTTTTAAATACTTCTCTCCCTTTTTCCCTCCCTCATGCAGCTGCAAATTTTTCAAGTCTCCCTACTCCATCCCGAAGGCTATCTCAGATAAAGCGGCGGAAAAAAAAGACACGAGACAAAATGTTCTCAGAAATCATGGAAGTGACCCGCAATGAAAGAGCTCATCTGAATGAGTGGAAGGACATGGTATTAAATTACAGGAAAGATGCCAGTGAACGTGAGGACAGGAAGGACCAACGTGAGGATAGGAGGGATGAACGTGAGGAGAGGAGAGAAGCTTGAGATGACAGGTGGCAGCAGGAAGATCAGAGGTGTAGGCAGGAAGATCAGCGGTGGCGGGGTGCAATGCCTGGGCTGCTGCGTGATCAAACTGACATCCTCCGATGTCTGGTGGAGATTCAGGAACAGCAACAGGGTCACAGAGTGCCACTGCAGCCCCTGTGTAACCACCATCACCCCTCACCATATTCCATATCTTCCTCACCCAGATGTGTAAGAACGCGTGGGAGAAGGCTTCATGCACCCTCCCACTCCACCCTCATGGACAGCCCAACCAAAAGGCTGTCATTACTTTGAAATTTTTTTAGTGGCCTTTTTCTTCCCTCCTATCCTCCTCTCAAACCATACCTTGGCTACCTTGTCAGTTCTCTCCCTCTTTTTATAATGACTTAATAAAGAATACATGTTTTTTAAATGATAGTGACTTTATTTCCTTAAGCAAGCTATAATCGAAGGGGGAGAGTGGGTTGCTTACAGGGAGTTCATCAAGGGGAAACAAACACAGCAGTCACACTGTACCCGCCCGTGATGAAACTCGTTTTCAAAGCTTCTCTGATGCTCACTTCCTCATGTGCTCTTCTAATTGCCCTGGTGTCTGACTGCATGTAATCAGCAGCAAGGTGATTTGCCTCAGCCTCCCACCTCACTGTAAAGGGCTCCCCTTACTCTCATAGAGATTGTGTAGCACACAGCAAACAGCAATAACAAAGGAGACGCTGGTTTGGCTGAGGTCTGAGCAAGTCAGTAATGTGCACCAGCGTGCCTTTAAATGGCCAAATGCACATTCTACCACCATTCTGCACTTGCTCAGCCTGTAGTTGAACAGCTCCTGACTACTGTCCAGGCTGCCTGTGTATGGCTTCATGAGCCATGGCATCAAGGGGCAAGCTGGGTCCCCAAGGATAACTGCAGGCATTTCAACACCCCCAACTGTTATTTTCTGGTCTGGGAAGTAATTCCTTGCTGCAGCTGTTTAAACAGAGTAGTGTTTCTGAAGACTCGAGCATCATGAACCCTTCCCGGCCATCCCACGTGGATGTTGGTGAAACGTTCCTTGTGATCACTCAGTGCTTGCAGCACCATGGAAAAGTACCCCTTGTTGTTTACGTACTGGGTGCCCTGGTGCTCCGGTGCCAAGATAGGGATATGGATACCATCTATCGTCCCATCACAGTTAGGGAATCCCATTGCAGCAAAGTCATCCACTATGACCTGCACGTTTCCCAGATTCACAACCTTTCATAGCAGCAGCTTAATGATTGCTTTGGCTACTTGCATCACAGCAGCCACCACAGTAGATTTTCCCACTCCAAATTGATTCCCGACTGACCGGTAGCTGTCTGGTGTTGCAAGCTTCTGGAGGGCTATTGCCACTCGCTTCTCAACAGTGAGGGCTGCTCTCATCTTGGTATTATGGCTTTTCAGGGCAGGGAAAGCAAGTCACAAAGTTCCATGAAAGTGCCCTTACGCATGCAAAAGTTTTGCAGACACTGGGAATCGTCCCACACCTGCAAAACTATGTAGTCCCACCAGTCTGTGCTTGTTTCCCGGGCCCAAAATCAGAGTTCAATGGCTAGAACCTGCCCCATTACCAGCAGGATCTCCAATGCGCAGGGGCCTACAGTTTGAGAGGATTCTGTGTCCATGTCCTCATCACTCTCGTCGCCACACTGCCGTAGCTGCCTCATCCTCGCCTGGCTTTGCAGGTCCTGGTTCAGCATAGACTGCACAAGAATGCATGAGGCATTTACAACACCCACGATTGCAGTCTTGATCTGAGCAGGGTCCATGCTTGCTGTGCTATGGCGTCTTCACAGTCCACCCAGGGAAAAAGGAGCAAAATGGTTGTCTGCAGCTTTCACGGGGGGAGGAGTGAGGCTGTATCCAGAACCACCCACGACAATGTTTTTTGCCCAATCAGGCACTGGGATCTCAACTCAGAATTTCAAGGGGCAGGGGAGACTGCGGGAACTATGGGATAGCTACAGGATAGCTACCCATAGTTCAAAGCTCCGGAAATCGACGATAGCCTCGGTACATGGACACACACCATCGAATGAATGTGCTTAGTGTGGCCACTTACACTCGACTTTATATAATTTGTTTTACAAAACTGGTTTATGTAAAATCGGAATAATCCCGCAGTGTAGACATATCCAGAGATCCCCAAAGTTATTTTGGGTAACCCTGACAGACTTATGGAAAACTAGCAGATTATCACATTTCTGCTGTCACTTTGGACTGACACACTTTGATTGTCCAAACCCGTTAATGTCTTTTACCTGCTTTAACCTCTCAATAACTTTCATTTCTTTTCTTAGATAATAAATCTTTAGTTAGTTTACTAGAGAAATTGGCTGCCAGCATTGCCTTTGATGTGAGATCTATCCATTGACCTGGGATAAGTGACTGACCCTTTGAGTGGGGGAGGAACCTAATATAATGTGAGATCCAGCTCAGCTACCTATTTTGCCATGGATTTCCTGTGTGATCTTGGGCACGTCATTCTGTCTGGACAACAATTCCCATCTATAACACGGATATAATAAAAAGAACAAGAAGTACTTGTGGCACCTTACATACTAGGAAATCCGTGCATACAGACATATATACATACAGAGAACATGAAGAGATGGGGGTTACCATACTTGCTCTAATGAGACAAATCAATTAAGGTGGGCTAACATCAGGAGGAGAAAAAAAAAGCTTTGTAATGATTATCAGGATGGCCCATTTCAAACAGTTGACAAGAAGGTGTGAGTAACAGTAAGGGAGAAATTAGCATGGGGAAATAGTTTTTAGTTTGTGTAATGACCCATCCACTCCTAGTCTTTATTCAATTTGATGGTGTTCAGTTTGCAAATTAATCCCAGTTCTGCAGTTTCTCATTGGAGTCTGTTTTTGAAGTTTTTTTTGTTGAAGAATTGACACTTCTAGGTCTGTAATTGAGTGTCCAGGAAAGTTGAAGTGTTCTCCAACTGGTTTTTGAATGTTATAATTCTTGACGTCTGATTTGTGTCCATTTATTCTTTTGCACAGAGACTGTAAAGTTTGGTCAATGTACATGGAAGGGGGGCATTGCTGGCACATTATGGCATATATCACATTGGTAGACATGCAGGTGAACGAGCCCCTGATGGCGTGGCTGATGTGATTAGGTCCTGTGATGGTGTCCTTTGAATAGATATGAGGAAGGAGTTCGCAGTGGGGTTTGTTGCAAGGATAGGTTCCTGGGTTAGTGTTTTATTGTGTGGTGTGTGGTTGCTGGTGAGTATTTGCTTCAGGTTCGGGGGCTGTCTGTAAGTGAGGACTGGCCTGTCTCCCAAGGTCTGTGAAAGTGAGGGATGGTCCATAAGGATAGGTTGTAGATCCTTGATGATGCGCTGGTGAAGTTTTAGTTGGGGGCTGAAAGTGACGGCTAGTGTAATTCTGTTACTTTCTTTGTTGGGCCTGTCCTGTAGAAGGTGACTTCTGAGCAGGACATCCAGGAAGGAGAGGTTGGTGGTGATGGGGCATACTGGACTGGTGACTTGAGGGAGAAGACCCAGAGATTCTGGCTTTCCGATAAACTGTTATTTCTTGTTAATAATCCAGAACCCAGAAAAGGAGAATAATTCCAATGCTCCAATTGCAGGGCTTTATTTGACTGAGAAAGGAGAGTAACTTGTATAGTGTCAGGGTCTGACACCACTTTGGTGTTAGCCTTAAGCCCTATCCATAACCCTGACCCATAGCCAACAGGAATTTCAGTATACATTTCTCTTTAAACCTTTAACGGGGACATTTGTGTTTAAAGTTTAGAATACGCTGAAGTGGCTGCAGAATCAGGGCCTTTATACAGAATATTCAAAGTGAATTTTAATTTCATAATCATGAGGTTTTGGACCAGATCCTCAGCTGGTGTAAATTCTCAGAGATCTATTGACTTCAACAGAACTATGACAATTTAAACCAGCTGAGAATTAGCCCCTTGATTTTTCAGGAATCCATGTGCGATACTTCCATTTATTCAGTGAAACAAAACATAGCATGTTTAAAATGTATCCAGTCAAAACATCTCAAAATCCAAACACCGAGTACTTTTGATGAGCTGTTTGTAAATGAGCGATGGAGTAAGATATAGTCATAAAAAATCTTTGCTAAATAAGGCTTAATAAGGACTTATAAGAAAATCATGATGTGGACAAAAACAATCATTAACAGGAAAAGAAGCACAATAGTTTTCATAGCTTTCTTGTTACCTAACTAGCTAGCGAGCATAATTCTCAATGAAATAGAGATCTATCATTCTGACTAAATTTGGTTATGTGTTAGGAGAAGAAATGGTCCTATCCATCTGTCTCTCTGTCTAATCCCATGATCTGATTTTGTCTGTCATATATGTAGTGTACAGAGCCATGCACAAAGATGGTATTCTAATACTAATAACTTCTGAGATCCTTTCTCAACTTGGAAGTGAGTAGATCTACATGGGATAGCGTATGGAACACCAAATCAGTGCATGTGATGGGACTTTTCCACTTACACCAAGGCTAGAAGGAAATGACTCCAAACAAGTAACTTACAGCAGTGTTTATGTCACTACTATGTGGAACCCAGAGACTTTGGGCCAGAACCTCATCAGTATTAAATTGATGATGTAATGGGTCTAGTCTTCATTGGTGCTGGTCTAGATGAGTTGGGATATCAGACCCTTAGATTTCTGTCATACTGACTTTCTCCAGCGGTTTGTCAGCCAATTCTGGATCCTTGTGTATATAGGTTATTGGCCAAATCCTAATTTTTTTGAAGTGAGGGGCTAAACCTTAGTGACTTCAATGGAATCAAAATTTGGCCTCATTATCTCAAATTAGATTTTCTTTAGAAAACACTGGAACAAGTTTCTCTTCAAAACAGGCTTTGCACCATAGCAAGAATGACACAGTTCTTACATAGAGAAGATGGGTGAGGTAATATCTTTTATTGGACCATCTTCTGTTGGTGAGAGGGACAAGCTTTCAAGCTGCACGGAGCTCGTCTTCAGGTTAAAATAATAAAAAACAGCTTCCTGAGGCTCCTAACATGTCATTAATAATACAATAATATCCCAACAGTATATACATAATCAGTTCAGGAGGAACTTAGCCATGCAGAACCTTCTTTTGCATCCTTTTATGATTGTGGGGAGCAAAACTTCAGCTCACTCAGAAAATCCCATCAAAGAGATGACATAGGAGCACTCTCAAGAGAAGGAAAACATTGAAAATCCTGTCTAACCAAACACTCAGTATCTCTTCAGGCCTTTCCATCTGCAAACCCACCTGGAACAAAGAAACAAATAAAAACAACAAACAACTAAACAAAAATAAACTAAAAATCCAACGAATAAAAATCCCCCAAAGAACAAATACATTGATACCTTAATCTGAGTTACTATCCTGAAAAATAAGAAGAGCCAGAGAACCCAGTAGGGACTTTGCTGTGGCTACTGATTTTATGTGCAAGGTTATCACATTGAATGGTTATGACTGGCAGTGCATAGATAGATAGATAGATAGATTCTGATCTTAATTACATTGATGTAAACCTCTAGTAACTACTTTTTCGATATTTGTTTATCTGGATTTTTATTAGTGTAAATACCCAATTCTGCATTAACAGATTGTACAGTATTGTTTCATGAAGGTAATAATGTCATCAGCGGATTATATATATAAAGAAACACAGAATGTAACTGTGATCAGTGGAGAAATATAGACATTTTATTCTTGCTGAATATCCTCCAGCCTATCAGTTTACTGAGCGCACCTTTCATTTCCTTGTTTCTCATGCTGTATATGACCGGATTCATCATTGGGGGCATTATGGAATAGAGAACAGCCACCAAGAGATTCCGATCTGAGGTTGAGTTGGACGTGGGTTTCAGAAAGGCAAAGGTGCCAGTGAATAGGAATAAGGAGACCACAATGAGGTGAGGAAGGCAGGTGAAGAAGGCTTTATGACGGCCCTGCTCAGAAGGGATTCTCAGCACCGTTTTGAAGATCTGAACATATGACACAGTTATAAAAGCAAATCAGATTAAACCTAAAAGCACACTAAGAGAAATAACAACAACTTCACCCACGTTTGAGTCAGAGCAGGTGAGGTGGAGGAGCTGGGGGATTTCACAGAAGAATTGATCCACCATATTGCCTCCACAGAAGGATATCACAAATGTGTTCCCCGTGTGCAGCGCAGAATAGAGAATACCACTGATCCAGGCACTGGCTGCTATTTGGACACAAGCTCTCCTGTTCATCACCATCTCATAGTGAAGTGGCTGGCAGATGGCTATGTAGCGGTCATATGCCATAATGGTCAGTAGGGCCAAATTTGCTGAAGCAAAGAATATGAAAAAAAAGACTTGGACAACACATCCACAATAAGAAATCGATTTGGTGTTCATGAGGGAATTTTCCATGGATTTGGGGATGGTGACAGAGATGGAACTGAAGTCTAGGATGGACAGATTCATCAGGAAGAAGGACATGGGGGTGTCAAGATGGTGGTCCAGGGCTATGGCTGTGATGATGAGAAGGTTCCCCAGCAGGGATATCAAGTAAAGCACTAGAAATACAATAAAATGTAAAATCTGCAGTTCTCTAATGTCAGAGAATCCCAGGAGAAGGAATCCAGTCATGGTGGTTTGGTTGGACATTTTCTTCCTCGGTACGCTGTGTGATGGCGGTGCAGGGAATGAGAAGGACAATGGTCAGGATCAGAGTGACAGAGAGAATGGCCCTGTTTTTCCTTTCCCTAATATCTCATTATATGAATGTCAAAGGTGCACGGAACACATCACTTACAATGACTAGGTGTTGTTAGTGCTTCTTACCTCTCACAATCAATCAGTCACACTATCACACTAGTGTAATCTCCTTTAAACTCAACAGAGCTTCATCACTTAACCAGATCTGAGGATTTGGCCCAAGGTGTAGCTTGATAAGCTGCACTATGAATGATGGAACAAAGCACACTCCAAATCCAACAATTCTGGCAAAGAAGGTCCCTCCACTGCGACCATCACCAAGCTCACAATTTAGGCATCAAACTAATAGACTAAAATGCCAACACAGCCTGATTCCCACTTTGTAGGGCAATATGACATAGACTCCTCCAGCACCTCAAGTAGTAGCTCATTTGTGATATTTCTACCTGAAGCTATGTGCCTAGACAGCCTGCTGCCTGCTTCCAAATTAATTTATGGCAAAAACCCACACCTGCACTTCTTCCTGTGTGTAACCATGGGCTAGCAGCATCCTTCCATCATTCCTATGTTTTATCATTTACTCTGTGTTGTGCAGTGCAGGGACACTTGGGCTCTATTCTTGTCTCTGCCAGTGACCTGATGTGTGCCCTTAACCCAGTTTTTTCCCCTCTTTCTGCCTCTGTTTCCCCTCCCTCCCTTTCTCTGCCATCTCTACTAGGACTGTAAGGGCTTTCAGAGAGGGGCAGTGGAGCAAATTGTTAAAGGTACTGAGGCACCTAGTGGGTTTTTCAAAAGCATCTAGACCCCCAAAACCCCTTGAAATCAATGAGTTGTAAGCTCCTAGATGATTCTGAAAGTCCCACTATGCACCTAAATACCTTTGAAAACATGGCTCTGTGTCTTACGCTGTGTAAGTTCTGCAAATCCATTTACATACTTTATATTTAGCGGGCAGCAGTGTGGAGCTAAACCAAGAGATCAGAGTTATACTTCCAGTGAGCTCCCATATGTCCTTGAATGATGGCAGGATAGACAGGTTTTGCCTGCCTGGTTCAACTCTAAACTGGGGTTTTAAGAGACTCGTCTGTATGAAATATTCTGTGTGCTGCCAGCTTTACTAGTTATTTAATTGTTACCACTACACAAGGATCCCTTTGAAAGAGAAATCACACAGTTGCAATAGAATAAATGGGTTTGAAATCAAGCTTTTATCAGGCAATATTAATGTTCTGACATTTATGTAAAATGTACGGCTGCTTGGAAATTTTCAGCTCTGTTTTTCTAATGGAGATTGGTTTTTCATCTAAAAAACACCACCATCAACAAAAACCTAGAATCTGTCTCCTTCCCTCTAACATTTTGGGATTCTTTTGTGAAGAAATTGACAACTCAAACTATTTTGATTATGTGATTAAAAAAATCCATTTTTCAGGAGAAAGTTTTCATTTGCCAAAAACTGAGGGGAGAGGGAGGAAATGATTTGGGGGTTTCTGTGAAAAATCAAAGTTTTCCCAGAGGGTGGAAAAATTCCAATCAGCAGCAGGTATTTGATTAAACTGAGAGTAAAAGTCTTAATGAGTTCATAATGTAAGTCTTATTTAGCATCTTAATTTTCCCCTGTATGTTGATCCCCCAACATATTTAATTGAAATAGCAAACTTACTGTGCTGATCTTTGTGGGTTTTTTCCCAACATATGACACATTCATTCATCCAGCACCAGGATTCTTTGGTCAATATCTATCTATGTACCAGAATCTAGAAGCTAAAGGCACAGGTATCTGAGAATCCTTTCCCCACCTCCTCATTCTGAGACTGAAGTGGACTCAAACCTGTTGATCTCTGCAGATGAGCTGTGTGTAGCTGGCATTGAGCATAACTGGCATTAGACGACTGATGCTGTGGGAAGGTGATTTATCCATGTCTATATCCTCAGGGCTAGTGGGACTCACTGCCTGGAGCCCTGCATAGCTCAGCAGCACAGGCCGCCAGGCAAGTGCACAGATGAATAGGTGATAAAGCCAAAAGAGCCATTCTGTCCCTCAGCTCTGAACTCCACATAACATGGGGCCCACGATCCCCCCCAGAGTTCCCTGATTCCAGCCAGCTTCTGTGTTATCTGTGGGCCACATTTACAAAATGGAGACAGGCACCTACAGGGATTGACCAATGCTCCTAAATGAGTTAGGTGTCTAAGTCCCATGGTCATTCAGTGAGAGTTAGGATCTTAACCTGCTTAGATGCTATTGTCAATTCCAATAGGCACCTGTCTCCTTCTTTAGGTGCCTTTGTAATCCTGCTCCTGTGTCTATCTTGTTCATGCCAAGGCCCAGGCGTCTATTGAATTTCACATAATGTAGGCTGGGATTTGCAAAAGAGCCTATGGGAGTAAGGTGTGTACATCTTGAGAATCCCAGCCTGAAATGGTAACTAGTACAGCCAGGGATCTAGAGAGAGGAGGTCACAAGATGCCAAGAATTCTTGTAATTTAAGCCTAACTATGCAGCTATGTTAATTCAATTCTCTGTGCCTCACTTTACCAAAATCTGAGGCATAATAATCGAGACTGGATGAGAAAATTGATAATGAAACTTTTATTTAGAGATGATCCATGATTCAGCTTTGTTGGAGCTTTTCATGAATTTTCATAGATCTGCGAGCAATATTTGTTTTTTTTTTCCCCCAGCAGAATTTGCCTTTGTTCCACAGGAAAATAGGAACCAGTCTGTGTTTAGTCAGCAGCAGAAAAACCCCTGCTGTGACGGAACCACTTGCCAGATTGCATTCTGGGGAAGACAGCTATGGGAATGGATCCAGGGAATGGTTCTGTATCTTGGAGCTGTTTGGACACTTTCAGGGAACATTCCAGCTGCAAGACAGAGATCCCCAAAGTTATCTTGAGTAACCCTGAGAGACTTATGGAAAACTAGCAGATTATCACATTTCTGCTGTCACTTTGGACTGACACACTTGGACTGTCCAAACCTGTTAATGTCTTTTATCTGCTTTAACCTCTCAATAACTTTCATTTCTTTTCTCAGCTAATCAACCTTTAGTTAGTTTACTAGAGAAATTGCCTGCCAGCATTGCCTTTGATGTGAGATCTAGAGTATCCACTGACCTGGGATAAGTGACTGACCTTTTGCGGTTGGGAAGAACCTACTATAATGTGATTTTTTTGTTTTAAGAACATTTTATCCCAAAGTCCAGTTTATCTGGGTGGTAAGATTGGCTGGAGAGCCTAGGGGACTGTCTGTGACTCCATGATAATACCAATACAGTGAGCCAGGAGTTCCGTTTGTTACTGGTTTGGTGACATCTAATTATAGAATATACCACCAGGTTTGGGTGTATGCCCTGTGTTCTGACAGTCTGACCTGAGATTGGCACTTATGAGTGTGAGCCATTCCAGGCAGCGTGACAGCAGTGACTGAGGAATAATGGTCCATTGGTTTCGATGCTAACTTGGAACCTGAGAGACCCAGCTCAGCTACCTGTTTTGCCATGGATTTCCTGTGTGATCTTGGGCACGTCATTCTGTCTGGACAACAATTCCCATCTATAACATGGATATAATAGTACTGGCCTGCCTTATACGTTTGGGTGAAGAAAAATGTATTAAAGAATTAATTGCTAAAATAAAGGTGACTGGAAACTTTTTTTCCTCATGAAAATTTTGAGTTTTTTGTCAAAGATAACCCCCAACATTTCTCAACACTGAACTTTTTTGTTTAACAACTGTCTAAACCCATTAAATTAAATTAAATTAAAAAGTACAATTTTCAACCAAAAATACTTGCTTTTCCAGTTTTCATTTCTTTAAATGAAAAACAGAAAATTTTCAAGGAAACTGAAAACTTTCTGTGAAAATTTTGTTTGGTGAACCCTGTAATTTTTCCATTGGAAAACATTGTGCTAGAATGTTTTTGAGCACTCCTGGCTCAGATACTGCAGTCATGGCAGCCATATAGACACTTTAGATAGACAGAGCAGTGAATAATAGAGCTTTTTTTCCCGATTATCTATAGAGTTGAGTTATGACAGTTCTTTCTATAAGAGGCTATCATGAGGCTGATGTCATTATCAGATGAAATTAATCCATGGGCACCATTTAATTTGGTGCCTGAATGGGAACTGAGTTCTCCTGAGCTGGCCTCTGGGCGTAAAGAACAATTTACATTCTGTATGCAGCACTGGATGAGTTGATTTTTCACCTGCTGTGAAGCATCAAGTATTGGCTATTACCCAGAGCCACCAAGTATGTCAGTGGCAAAACCAAAAACCAAGTCCCATGGGAGCTAAGTGTGTAATACCTTGGAGGACCTGGACCTGGACCAAGTTCTGAATTCCTATCTACTGCATGATCTTGCTTAGACTCCCTTGAAAATAAAACCCAAATATGTAATTTTTTTGAAAATAATTATTGCAAGTTTTATTTTAAAATTTACAAGACAGCAAATAGAAATGTTGAAGGACCTCTGAAATGAGCTGGACTTGGCATGTGAGAAAATGATGCACTGTAGGCATCACCTTTGAACGGACTAAAATTTCACCATCTTAGGAGCTGCAGGAAGACAGCAGCTTTTGATTTTTTTATACCAAGCTCAGCAGTAAATCATTATTAATGTTCACTTCCAAACATGCACATGCACAAAATAATATTTGCCTATAAATACACAACCATGTACACATAGAAACATGCACATTAATTCACAGTCACAACACACATGTAATCACACAATATTTTTCACTAATAAACACACAATATTGTGTATTCACAAATACAATAATGCACACTTGCACTTCAGATGAAGTACTGACAACACACACGAAAGTTACATAATATTTTTCAGTAATACACACATGATATTTTGCATTCACATCATGTATGTTCTCAAGGACAAACACAGGAATAGAAAAGGCACATCCACATTGATTTCTACTCAGGTATACACTCACAATAATGTACACTGACAACAATACATGTGAGCAGCGTACTTGACTAGCAAACCCACACTTTAAGCCAAGTCTCAGTACATTGCATTCATAATGTAATCTCACAAAAAGAAACACACAAGCCAGATCTATACTAGAAATTTTCACCTTCATAGCAATGTCAGCTTGGAAGTGTGATTTTTTTGCTACATTTCAATACCGATAAAATCCCTAGTGTAAATATGGTTAAACCAGCTTAAAAATGTTTCTGCAGTGTGACTTTTTTCTCTCGGTGATCCAGTGTAAACAATACCAGCAAAACTACTAGTACATTTACATTAGGAGAGTTTATTTGTATTGCTATATCAGCAAAACTTTTCCAGAGTAGATCTGGCGATACATTGTCTCGCAATACATTCTCTCTTCTTCTCATATAAACACTGTGAGGGTTCCTCCCATAAGGCTCTATGGATATATGCTTAAAATGTGTTTTATGTTACATATGCCATGTAACAGATCTCCGTAAAGGTTATGATCTATTGAATGTATTAATCCTGTTTGTATGCATATATCATTTTTGTATTTGAAGTTATGAATGTTATGAACATTGGCTGTAGACTTGCTTGATTTCTAAGTACTCTTAGAACATTTGGTCACTTCTTGGGAAAGGAATGTGCAAGTTAAGTGCTCAGTCAGGAAGCACTTAACAGACAAAAGAGCTTGGAAGACTCCAATCCACATAAGAAGTCTACCTGAGGATGTTCAAGGTAGCATGTGGGTAATGGCTGCTACTTGCAAGTCCTGAGTCATGCATGGGCAGGTGACTTGCCCATGTGATTCCGAATCTCCATTTTGTGACTGGATTCACACAGGGGGAGAGAGGGGTGTATACCCAGAAGAGAGAATCTATTTAAACCCTTGGAAGACCCAGGGCTGGCGCAACCCATTAGGCAACCTAGGCAGCTGGATCTTCGGCCATCGTGCTCGTCAGAGGTATTTTGGGGATGAGACCTTCCACCTCCTCTGTCGGGGGCAGCATTTCGGGGGCGGGACCATCCTCCATCTAGGGCGCCACAAAAGCTGGCGGTGCTCCTGAGGAGACCCCCTCTATGTTGTCCTCAGTTGGCTAAAGAGAGAGCCTATCCAACCCCCCAAACCCTCCAGGATACTGAAAGAAACGAGAACAAAGGACATAGACTGCAAGGGGCGTTAGTGATTGCTGGACCCAGGCTAAAAGGAGATTAGTCTGTATAAGGGAACATTCTGGAACTGCTGAGATTACCTGCATTCAGTGTGATTAGACATAGATTTGCACATTTTATTTTATTTTGCTTGGTGACTCACTTTGTTCTGTCTGTTACTGCTTGGAACCACTTGAATCCTACTTTTTGTATCTAATAAAATCATTTTTTACTTATTAATGAACTCAGAGCATGTATTAATACTGGAGGAGCAAATAACTTGTGGATATCTCTCTATCAGTGTTCTAGCGGGTGAACAATTTATGAGTTTACTCTGTATAAGCTTTATACAGGGTAAAACGGATTTATTTGGGTTTAGTCCCCATTGGAAGTTGGGTATCTGAGTACTAAAGACAAACACTCTTCAGTGAGCTGTTTTCTGGTAAACCTGCAGCTTTGGGGTAAGTAATTCAGATTCTGGGTCTTTGTTGGAGCAGACGGGAGTGTCTGGCTCGGCAAGACGAGGGGCTGGAGTCCTGAACTGGCAGGGAAAACACCACTTAGGTGTTAGTCTTAAGCCCTATCCAAACCCTAGCTCATAACCAACAGGAATTAAAGTATAAGTTTTTCTTTAAACCTTCAATGGGGCCATTCATGTTTAGAGTTAGAATGTGCTGAAGTGGCTGCAGAATCAGGGCCTTTGTACAGAATATTCAAAGTGAATTTTAATTTCATAATCATGCGTTTTTGGACCAGATCCTCAGCTGGTGTAAATTCTCAGAGATCTATTGACTTCAACAGAGCTATGACAAGTTAAACCAGCTGAGAATTAGCCCCTTGATTTTTCAGGAACCTATATCTGATACTTCCTTTTATTCAATGAAACAAAACACAACATGTTTAAAATGTATCCAGCAAAACATCTCAAAGTCCAAACACAGAGTACTTTTGGTAAGCTGTTTGTAAATGAGCGATGGAGTAAGATATAGTCACAAAAATATTTGCTAAATAAGACTTCTTAAGAAGGACTTAGAAAATCATGATGCAGACAAGGACAATCATTAACTGGAAAAGAAATACAAATAGTTTTTATAGATTATTTGTTATCTATCTATCTAGCTAACATAATTCACAATCAAACAAGTAACTTACACCAGTGTTTATGTCACTACTGAGTGGAGCCCAGAGACTTTGGGACAGAACCTCATCAGTATTAAACTGGTGATGTCAATAGGTCTAATCTACATTGATGCTGTGTTTAGATGAGTTGGGATATCAGACCCTTACATTTCTGCCACATTCGCTTTCTCCAGGGGTCTGTTGCCAATTCTGGATCCTTTTTGTATGTAGGCTATTGGCCAAATCCGAATTTCTTTGAGGTGAGGGGCTACACCTCAGTGACTTCAATGAGATCCAAATTTGGCCTCATTATCCCTAGTTAGATTTTCTTTAGAAAACACTGGAACAAGTTTCTCTTCAAAACAGTCTTTGCACCATAGCAAGAATGACACAGTTCTTACACTGAGTAGATGAGTGAGGTATTATCTTTTACTGGACCATCTTCTGTTGGTGAGAGGGACAAGCTTTCAAGCTGCACGGAGCTCGTCTTCAGGTTAAAATAATAAAAGACAGCTTCCTGAGGCTCCTAACATGTCATTAATAAAACAATAATTTCCCAACAGTATATACATAATCATTTCAGGAGGAACTTAGCCATGCAGAAACTTCGTTTGCTCTCTTTTGTCATTGTGGGGAGCATACCTACAGCTCATTCAGAAAACTCCATCAAAGAGATGACATAGGAGCAGGCTCAAGAGAAAACAAACATTGAAAATCCTGTCTAACCAAACAGTCAATATCTCTCCAGGCCTTCCCACCTGCAAACCCACTTAGAACAAAGAAACAAATGAAAACAACAAACAACTAAACAACAATAAACTAAAAATATGACAAACGAAGAAACCTAAAACAAATGCATTGATACCTCAGTCAGAGTTGCTATCCTGAAAAATAAGAAGAGCCAGAGAACCCATTAGGAACTTTTCGATGCTACTGATTCTATGTGCAAGATTATCACATAGAATGGTGATGGCTAGCAGTAGATAGATGGGTAGATAGATAGATAGATATGTTACCCTTCTACTTCTCTGAGCTGGCAGCAACAAGGGCCGGGTTCAGTATCCAAGGGTTCCCGTTTCAATAACGCAATGCAAAACAATGTGGCATCATATTGGGGAAACACCACAAACAGGATTCATAACATAAACCATGAACAAAAGACCCACCAAGTAAGTTTTGACAATGTCCTTTTCCCCTTATGGTCTTAAATCCAATCACTCTGAAGTCCAACAGCCCCAAAGTCTCTGTCCCTGGTCAGTGCCACTCCAAAGTTCAAAAGTTTATCTGCAGAGTTTTACAACCTCAGCCTGGGTGGAAATGGGGGGGGGCACACAGGGTGTTAAGGGGCACCTTATGTGGTTCAAGGCCAACTGCCTCACCTCTCCATGGCATTCTGCTGCAGCCCTCACCACAAACAGCTCCACTCCACCAGCCGACCCATGAGACTCTCCAACCATCCCCGCAAACCACTCCACTCGCTCACTGTTCCGTGGGCCGGACAAACCGTTCCACAACCTGCTCAGCTCCACTCACCGGTCTGTGGGCCACTCCAACCATCCTGCAAACTTCTCTGCTCTGCCAGCTGCTTAGCAATATATCTTCAGGCTCCCCTACTATTTAACACAGCACTCAGCTCAGTAAGTTTAACTCTTTTAGTGATCGTAGCTTGGAGTAGGGGAGTCTTGGTGCTGGTGCACCATTGGCCCAAAGTGAATTCAGCTCAGCAGCTTTTAGCTAGATTACTAATGAAACCAAACTTAGCTGTGCTACTCAATAGTGAAGAGAAGAGAAGAGAAGAGAAGAGAAGAGAAGAGAAGAGAAGATGCATTGGTGTTGCAGGGACCCATACTCTCAGGTACACATACCAATCCCCAGCCCCTTTCCATTCACTGAGTTTTGGAACCCTTGTCCCTCATCTAGCGAGTGCTACTAAGTTGATGGTGAGATCCTCTGCCATTAAAACAGGTTCACAGTCCCTCATTCAAATAGTCAGGGTAACAACACTTTATTCCTCCTGCCCCAATAACAGAGAAATTGAGGATCCCACAGCTGTCAAAGAGACCATTTTAGGCTGCCGTGGGCGATGCTAGGCAGGGTGGGTGTGCCTATGCAAACAAGATCAGCCCCTGATATTCTTTGCCACATTAGCCATAATTCACCACCAGATGACAGGGTACAGCTCATCCTGACTCTGTTGATAGATAGATAGATAGATAGATTCCAGTCTAAATTACTTTGATAAAAATGTACAGTAACAACTATTTTTCTTGACTTCAGTTTGTCTGGATTTTTCTCAGTGGAACTACCCAATTTTGCATAAACAGATTGCACAGTATGTTCTCATGAAGCCAATAATCTCATCAGCCAATTATATTTATAAAAAACACAGAATGAAACTGTGATCAGTGGAGAAATATAAACATTTTATTCTTGCTGAATAACCTCCAACCTATCAGTTTACTCAGTGCCCTTTTCATTTCCTTGTTTCTCATGCTGTAGGTGACCGGATTCATCACTGGGGGCATTATGGAATAGAGAACAGCCACCAAGAGATTCAGATCTGAGGTTGAGTTGGAGGTGGGTTTCAGAAAGGAAAAGAGGCCAGTGAAAAGTAATAAGGAGACCACAATGAGGTGAGGGAGGCAAGTGGAGAAGGCTTTCTGCCAGCCCTCCTCAGAAAGGATTCTCAGCACAGTTTTGAAGATCTGAACATATGACACAGTTATAAAAGCAAAGCAGCTTAAACATAAAAGCACACTAAGAGAAATAAGAACAATTTCACCAAGATATGAGTCAAAGCAGGCAAGATGGAGGAGCTGAGGAATTTCACAGAAGAACTGATCCACCATATTGCCTCCACAGAAGGATATCGCAAATGTTTTTCCCTGTGTGCAGTGCAGAATAAAGAATACCACTGATCCAGGCACTGGCTGCCATTTGGACACAAGCTCTCCTGTTCATCGCCATCTCATAGTGCAGTGGTTGGCAGATGGCGACGTATCGGTCGTATGCCATGATGGTCAATATGGCAAAATTTGCTGAAGCAAAGAATAAGAAAAAAAGACTTGGGCAACACAGCCAGAATATGAAATCAATCTGGTGTTCATGAGGGAATTGACCATGGATTTGGGGATGGTGACAGAGATGTAGCCAAAGTCTAATATGGACAGATTAATCAAGAAGAAGTACATGGGGTTGTGAAGGTGATGGTCGAGGGCCATGGCTGTGAGGACGAGAAGATTCCCCATCACGGATATCAGGTAAAGCACTAGAAATACAATAAAATGTAAAATCTGCAATTCCCTAATGGCAGAGAATCCCAGGAGAAGGAATTCAATTACAGTGGTTTGGTTGGACATTTTCTTCCTCAGTACACTGTGGGATGGCTGTGGAGGGAATGAGAAGAACAATGGTCAAGATTAGAGTGACACAGAGAATGGCTCTGTTTCTCCTTTTCCTGATATTTCATTATATGAATGTCAAAGGTGCACAGAACTCATCACTTACAATGAGTAGGTATTGTAAGTGCTTCTCTCCTCTGACAATCAGTCAATCCCATTATCGCACTATTGTAACCTCCCTTAAACTCAGCAGAGCTTCGTCACTTTACCAGATCTGAGGATTTGGCCCAAGGTGTAGCTTGATAAAATGCACTATGAATGATGCAACAATTCTTGCAAGGAAGGATCCCCCATTGCGACTATCACCAAGCTCACACCTTGGGCATGAAACTAATAGACTAAAATACCATCACTGCCTGATTCCCACTTTGTAGGGCAATATGACGTAGACTACTCCAGTATCGCATGTAGCAGCTCATCTGTGTTGTTTTTATCCCAAGCTCTGTGCCTAGACAGCCTGCTGCCTGCTTCCAAATTGATTTATGGCAACAACCCACACCTGCACTTCTGCCTGCATGTAACAATGGGCTAGCAGCATCCCTCCATCATTGCTATGTTGTATCGTTTACTCTGTGCTGTGCAGTGCAGAGGCTGTCACGACATTTGAGCTCTATTCTTGTCTCTGCTAGCGACATGCTGTGTGACCTTAGCCCAGTCATTTCATTTCTTTCTGCTTCTGATTCCCTTCCCTCCCTTTCTCTGCCCTGTCTACCAGGACTGTAAGGGCTTTCGGAGAGGGACTGTGGGGCAGATTGTTAAAGGTATTGAGGCACATAGTGGGATTTTCAAAAACATCTAGGCCCTCCAAACCCCTTGAAATCAATGAGTTGTAAGCTTCTAGGTGCTTCTGAAAGTCTCACTAGGCACCTAAATACTTTTGAGAACATGGCTCCATGGAGCTAGACCAAGAGATCAGGGTTCTACTCCCAGTGAACTCTCAGATGTCCTTGAATGTGGTCAGGAGAGACAGGCTTTGGCTGCCTGGTTCAACTCTAAACCGGGGTTTAAAGAGACGAGTCCATATAAAACATTCTGTGTGCTGCCAACTTTACTGGTTATTTAATTGTGACCTCTATGCAACTGTCCCTTTGAAAGAGAAATCACACAGATGAAATAGAATAAATGGGTTTGAAATCAAGCTCTTATCAGGCAATATTAACGTTCTGACATTTATGTAAAATTTACAGCTGTTTGGAAATTTTCAGCTGTGTTATTTCTAATGGAGATTGTTTTTTCATCTAAATAACATCACCACCAACAAAATCATAGAATCTGTTTGCTTACCTCAAACATTTTGATATTCTTCTGTAAAGAAACTGAAAACTCAAAAAACACTTTTTTTTGGTTTTGTGATAAAAAAATCTAGTTTTCAGGAGAAAGTTTCCATTTGCCAAAAAATGGGGGAAAATATCAATTTGAGTTTTCTGTGAAAAATCAACATTTTCCCAGACGGTGGAAAAATTCCAGTCAGCAGCAGGTATTGCATTAAACTATGAGTAAAAGTCTTAGTGAGTTCATAATGTAAGTCTTATTTAGCATCATAATTTCCCCCCATATGTTGATCCCACAACATATTTAATTGAAATAGCAAACTTACTGTGCTGATCTTTGTGTAATTTTTCCCAGAATATGACACATTCAGTCTTCTAGCACCAGGATTCATTGGTCAATACCTATCTATATACCAGAATCTAGAAGCTGAAGACACAGGTATCAGAGAATCCTTTCCCCACCTCCTCATTCTGAAACTGAACTGGACTCAAACCTGTTGGCTCTGCAGATGAGCTGTGTGTAGCTGGCGTTGAGCATCACTGGGATTAAAGGACTGATGCTGTGGAAAGATGATTTATTCATATCTAATTCCTAAGGGCTAGTGGAACTCACTGCCTGGAGCCCTGCACAGCTCAGCAGCAGAGGCCCCCAGGCAAGTGCACAGATGAATAGGTGATAAAGCCAAAAGAGCCATTCTGTCCCTCAGCTCTGAACTCCACATAACACCGGGCCCACGCTCTCCCCCGGCATTCCCTGATTCCAGCCCAGCTTCGCTGCTATCTGTGGGCCAGGTTTTCAAAGGTGAAACAGGCACTAATGGAGATTGATCAATGCTCCTAAATGAGTTAAGTGTCTAAGTCCCATGGTAACTCAGTGGGAGAGAGGAGCTTAACCTGCTTAGATGTTATTGTCAATTCCAATAGGCACCTGTCTCCTTCTTTAGGTGCCTTTGTAATCCTGCTCCTGTGTCTATCTTGTTCATGCCAAGGCCCAGGCGTCTCTTGAATTTCACATAATGTAGGCTGGGATTCGCAAAGAAGCCTATGGGAGTAAGGTGTGTACATCTTGAGAATCCCAGCCTGAAATGGTAACTAGTACAGCCAGGGATCTAGAGAGAGGAGGTCACAAGATGCCAAGAATTCTTGTAATTTAAGCCTAACTATGCAGCTATGTTAATTCAATTCTCTGTGCCTCACTTCACCAAAATCTGGGGCATAATAATTGAGACTGGATGAGAAAATAGATAATGAAACTTTTATTTAGAGATGATCCATGATTCAGTTTTGTTGGAGCTTTTCATGAATTTTCATAGATCTGGGTGAAATATTTGTCTTTTTTTTCCCCAGCAGAATTTGCCTGTGTTCCACAGGAATATAGGAACCAGTCTGTCTTTAGTCAACAGAGGAAAAACCCCTGCTGTGATGGAAACACTTGCCAGATTGCTTTCTGGGGAAGACAGCTATGGGAATGGATCCAGGGAATAGTTCTGTATCTCAGAGCTGTTTGGACACTTTCAGGGAACATTCCAGCTGCAAGACAGAGATCCCCAAAGTTATCTTGGGTAACCCTGAGAGACTTATGGAAAACTAGCAGATTACCACATCTTTGCTGTCACTTTGGACTGACACACTTGGACTGTCCAAACCCGTTAATGTCTTTTGCCTGCTTTAGCCTCTCAATAACTTTCATTTCTTTTCTTAGCTAATAAACTTTTAGTTAGTTTACTAGAGAAATTGGCTGCCAGCATTGCCTTTGGTATGAGATATAGAGTATCCACTGACCTGGGATAAGTGACTAACCCTTTGGGGTTGGGAGGAACCTAATATAATGTGATTTTTTTGTTTTAAGAACCTTTTATACCAAAGTCCAGTTTATCTGGGTGGTAAGATTGGCTGGAGAGCCTAGGGGACTGTCTGTGATTCCATGGTAATACTAATATAGTAAGACAGGGGTTCATATTTATTACTGGCTTGGTAACATCTAATTATAGAATATACCACCAGGTTGAGGTGTCTGCCCTGTGTTCTGACAGTCTGACCTGAGATTGGCACTCACGGTTGTGAGCCATTCCAGACAGCATGACAGCAGTGACTGGCGAATAATGGTCCAGTGGTTTAGACACTAACCTGGAACCTGAGGGACCCAGCTCAGCTACCTGTTTTGCCATGGATTTCCTGTGTGATCTTGGGCACGTCATTCTTTCTGGACAACAATTCCCATCTATAACATGGATATAATAGTACTCTCCTGCCTTATAGGGATGGGGTGAGGATAAATATATTAAATAGTTAGTGTTTAAAACAGAAGTGGTTCGAAACTTTGTTTCCTCATGAAAATTTTGGGTTTTTTGTCAAAGAAAACCCCCAACATTTCTCAACACCAAACTTTTTTGTCTGACAACTGTCAAAAACCATTAAATTAAATTTAAAAATACAATTTTCAGCCAAAAAAATGTGTTTTTCTGGTTTTCATTTCTTTAAATGAAAAACAGAAAAATTTCAAGGAAACTGGAGACTTTCTGTGAAAATTTTGTTTGGTGAACCTTGCAATTTTTCCATTGGAAAACATTGTGCTAGAATGTTTTTGAGCACTCCTGGCTCAGATACTGCAGTCATGGCAGCCATATAGACACTTTAGATAGACAGAGCAGTGAATAATAGAGCTTTTTTTCCCGATTATCTATAGAGTTGAGTTATGACAGTTCTTTCTATAAGAGGCTATCATGAGGCTGACGTCATTATCAGATTAAATTAATCCATGGGCACCATTTAATTTGGTGCCTGAATGGGAACTGAGTTTTTCTGAGCTGGCCTCTGGGCATTAGGAACAATTTACATTCCATATGCAGCACTGGATGAATTGATTTTTCACCTGCTCTGAAGCACCAAGTATTGGCTATTGCCCAGAGCCACCAAGTATGTCAGTGGCAAAACCAAAAACCAAGTCCCATGGGAGCTAAGTGCATAATACCTTGGAGGACCTGGGCCTAGAACAAGCTCTGAATTCCTATCTACTGCACGAACTTGCTTAGACTCCCCTTGACAATTAAAACCCAAATATGTAATTTTTTGCACAATTCTGGAGTCCTTTCAGGATGCAGAATAAAAGTGACTTTTGAAAATCATTATTGCAAATTTTGTTTTAAAATTAACAAGACAACAAATACAAATGTTGAAGGACCCCTAAAATGAGCTGAACTTGGCATGTGAGGAAATGATGCATTGTAAGCATTACCTTTGAACGAACTAAAATCTCACCATCTTAAGAGCTGCAGAAAGACAGCAGCTTTTGATTTTATTTTTTTTTACCAGGCTCAGTGGTAAGTCATTATTAATGTTCACTTCCAAACGTACACATGCACAAAATAATATTTGCCCATCAATACAGAAGCATGCACCCATGAAACATGGACAATAATCCTGTCACAACTCACATGTTGTCACACAATATTTTTCATTAATACACAATATTGTGTATTCACTAACAGAACTATAATGCACACTTGCACTCCAGAAGAAGCACTGACAACACAGAGAAAAATTTCACAATATTTTTCAGTAATAAACACATGATATAGTGCATTCACATCATGTATGTTCTCAAGGACACAAACAGGAATAGAAATCTCACATGCACATTGATTTCAACTCAGGTATACACTCACAATAATGTACACTGACAACAACACATGTGAGCAGTGTACTTGACTAGCAAACACACACTGAAAGCAAAATCTCAGTATATTGCACTCATAATATAATCTCACAAAAGAAACACGTAAACCAGATTGTGACAAAGTTCCTCCTCTACCTTGGTGGGTCCTGTACTTATTGGCAGATTTGCTCACCTCAGTGATCTTCCCCACAATCTGGATCAACTCCTTCTGTGTCTGATCAGGAGTTGGGAGGTTTGAGCAGAAGCCAGGTCGTCCCTCTACTCGGGGTTCCAGCCCAGGGCCCTGTGGATTGCAACTGTCTATAGTGCCTCTTCTAACAGCTGTGTGACAGCTACAACTCCCTGGGCTACTTCCCCATGGTCTCCTCCAAACACCTTCTTTATCCTCACCACAAGACCTTCCTCCTGGTGTCTGATAATGCTTGTACTCCTTAGTCCTCCAGCAGCACACCCTCTTGCTCTCACTTCTTGCTCCTCACATACACTTCCTCTTCTCTGGCTCCTCCTCACCTGACTGGAGTGAGTTCCTTTTTAAACCCAGGTGACCTGATTAGCCTGCCTTGATTGGCTGCAGGTGTTCTAATCAATGTAGCTATCTCTACTGCCTTCTAGAAAGATCTTAATTGGCCCAAGGTTCCTTGATTAACCTGGAGCAACTGCCATTTGGTTATCACGGTCCTAGGGATTTGTTTAGCCTGGGGCTAACATACCTGTTCCCCAGTACTTTACTGTAGCCATCTGGCCTTACCCCATCACACAGATCTACACTAGAAACTTTCACCATCATAGCAATGACAGCTTGAAAGTGTGATTTTTTTGCAACATTTCTATACTAATAAAATCCCTAGTGTAAATATGGTTAAACCAGCTTAAAAATGCTTCTGCGATGTGGCTTGTTTCTCTCAGAGAACCTGTGTAAGCAATACCAGAAAAACTACTAGTACATTTACCTCAGAAAATTTTATTTGTATTGCTATATCAATAAAACTTTTCCAGTGTAGACCTGGCGATACACTGACTTGCAATACATTCTCACTCTTCTTCTCATATAAACACTGTGATGGTACCTCCCATAAGGCTTTATGGAAATGTGCTTAGAATGTGTTTTATGCTACATATGCCATGAAACATATCTCCGTAAAGCTTATGATCTACTGAATGTATTAATCCTGTTTGTATGCATGTATCATTTTTGTTTTTGAAGTTATGAACATTATGAATATTGGCTATACACTTGCCTGATTTCTAAGTAGCCTTAGTTAGAACATTTGGTCACCTCTTGGGAAAGAAATGTGCAGGTTAAGTGCTCAGTCAGGAAGCACTTAACAGACAAAAGAGCATGAAAGACTCCAATCCACATAAGAAGTCTACCTGAGGATGTTCAAGGTATGTGGGTAATGGCTGCTACTTTCATGTCCTGAGTCATGCATGGGCAGGTGACTTGCTTATGTGATTCCAAATCTCCATTTTATGACTGTATTCTACACAGGGGGAGGGAGAGGTGTGTACCCAGAAGAGAAAATCTATTTAAACCCTTAGGAGACCCCCTCCATGTTGTCCTCAGCTGGCTAAAGAGAGAACCTCTCCACCCACCCTTCCACCCGCCACTCCCCTAGTATAGTTAAAGAAACTGGAACAAAGAACAGTAACTACAGGGCGTGTGAGTGATTGCTGGACCCAGGCTAAAAGGAGATTAGTCTGTAAATGGGAGCATTCTGGAACTGGTGAGATTATATGTATTCAGTTTGATTAGACACAGATTTGCGCATTTTGTTTTATTTTGTTTGGTGACTAATTTGTTCTGTCTTCTACTACTTGGAACCACTTCAACCTTACTTTCTGTATTTAATAAAATCACTGTTTACGTATTAATTAACTCAGAGTATGTATTAATACCTCAGGGAACAAATGACTGGGCATATCTCTCTCTCAGTGTTATAGAGAGCAAAAAATGTATGAGTATACCCTGCATAAGCTTTATACGGGGTAAAACAGATTTATTTGGGTTTAGACCCCATTGGAAGTTGGGCACCTGAGTGCTAAAGACAAACACACTCCTGTGAGCTGTTTTCAGGTAAACCTGAAGATTTGGGGCAAGAAATTCAGACCCTGGGTCTTTGTTGGAGCAGACAGGAGTATCTGGCTCAGCAAGACAAGGTGCTGGAGTGGAGTCCTGAGCTGGCAGGGAAAACAGGAGCAGAGGTAGTCTTGGCATATCAATTGGCAACTCCCAGGGGGGGTTCTGTGATCCAAACCGTCTCTCTCTCTCTCTCTCTCACACACACACACACACACACACACACACAGATTATCCTCCATTTACACAGACAACCTGCCAACCTGAAACATATTCTCACCAGTAACTGCACACCGCACCATAATAACTCTAGCTCAGGAACCAATCCATACAACAAACCTCGATGCCAACTCTGCCCACATATCTACACCAGCGACACCATCACAGGACCTAACCAGATCAGCCACACCATCACTGGTTCATTCACCTGCACATCCAGCAATGTAATATACGCCATCATATGCCAGCAATGCCCCTCTGCTATGTACATCAGCCAGACTGGACAGTCTCTACGGAAAAGGATAAATGGACACAAATCGGACATTAGGAATGGCAATATACAAAAACCTGTAGGAGAACACTTCAACCTCCCTGGCCACACTATAGCAGACCTTAAGGTGGCCATCTTGCAGCAAAAAAACTTCAGGACCAGACTTCAAAGAGAAACTGCTGAGCTTCAGTTCATCTGCAAATTTGACACCATCAGCTCAGGATTGAACAAAGACTGTGAATGGCTTGCCAATTACAGAACCAGTTTCTCCTCTCTTGGTTTTCACACCTCAACTGCTAGAACAGGGCCTCATCCTCCCTGATTGAACTGACCTCGTTATCTCTAGCTTGCTTGCTAGCATATATATACCTGCCCCTGGAAATTTCCATTACATGCATCTGAGGAAGTGGGTATTCACCCACGAAAGTTCATGCTCCAAAACGTCTGTTAGTCTATAAGGTGCCACAGGATCCTTTGCTGCTTTCACAGATCCAGACTAACACGGCTACCCCTCTGATACTTGGCCTCCATTTACTGCCATTGGTTCAAAGTATCACCCCCATCAAGTTATTTGGGTACCTAAGTCTTATTTTCAAAAGTGACTTTGACACTCATAAATATAATAGGGCCAGATTTTTAAAGGCATTTAGGAGGATTACCTAAAGAACCTAGAGTCTAACTAATTTCTTTGAGCATAAGCTTGTGTGGGCTAAAACCCACTTGATCAAATGTATGGAGTTGAAAATACAGTAGGAAGATATATATACATACAGAGAACACGAAGAGGTGGGGGTTGCCATACCCATTCTGAGACAAATCAATTAATTGTGGGATAACATCAGCAGGAGAAAAAAAACTTTTGTAGTGTTATCAGGATGGCCAATTTCAAACAGTTGAAAGAAGGTGTGAGTAACAGTAGGGGGGAAATTAGCATGGGGAAATAGTTTTAGTTTGTGTAATGACCCATCCACTCCCAGTCTTTATTCAGTTTGATGGTGGCCAGTTTGCAAATTAATCTCAATTCTGCAGTTTCTCATTGGAGTCTGTTTTTGAAGTTTTTTTGTTGAAGTGACACTTTTAGGTCTGTAATTGAGTTTCCAGGGAGGTTGAAGTGTTCTCCAACTGGTTTTTGAATATTATAATTTTGACATCTGATTTGTGTCCATTTATTCTTTTGCATAGAGACTATCCAGTTTGGCCAATGTACATGGCAGAGGGGCATTGCTGGCACATTATGGTATATATCACATTGACAGATGTGCAGGTGAACGAGCCTTTTATGGTTTGGCTGATGTGATTAGGTCCTATGATGGTGTCCTTTGAAAAGACATGTGAACAGAGTTCGCAAGGGGGTTTGTTGCAAGGATAGGCTCCTGGGTTAGTGTTTTTTTTGTGTGGTTGCTGGTGAGTATTTTCTTCAGCTTTGAGGGCTGTCTGTAAGTGAGTATTGGCCTGTCTCCCAAGGTCTGTGAGAGTGAGGGATCATCCATCAGTATACGTTGTAGATCCTTGATAGTGCGCTAGAGAGGTTTAAGCTGGGGGCTGAAAGAAATGGCTAGTGGCATTCTGTTACTTTCTTTGCTGGGCCTGTCCTTTAATAGATGACTTCTGAGGAGGACATCCAGGAAGGAGAGGTTGGTGATGAAGGGGCAAACTGCACTGGTGAGTCTGGAGAAGAAGACTCAGAGAGTCTGGGTTTGAGATAAACTGTTATTTCTTATAAATAATCCAGAACCCAGAAAGGGAGAATAATCCAAAGCTCCAATTCTTGGGCTTTATTTGACTGAGAAAGGAGTAACTTGTACGGTGTCAGGGTCTGACACCAGTTTGGAGTTAGCCTTAAGCCCTATCCATAACCCTAACCCATAACCAACAGGAATTTAAGTATAAGTTTTTCTTTAAACCTTCAATGGGACCATTCGTGTTTAAAGTTTAGAAAGTGCTGAAGTGGCTGCAGAATCAGGGTCTTTGTACAAAATATTCAAAGTGAGTTTTAATTTCATAATCATGAGGTTTTGGACTAGATCCTCCGCTGGTGTAAATTCTCAGAGATCTATTGACTTCAACAGAGCTATGACAATTTAAACCATCTGAGAATTAGCCCCTTGATTTTTCAGGAACTCTTGTGTGATATTTCCATTTATTCAGTGAAACAAAACATAGCATGTTTAAAATGTATCCAGTCAAAACAGCTCGAAGTCCAAACACCAAGTACTTTTGATAAGCTGTTTGTAAAAAAGCGATGGAGTAAGATATAGTCATAAAAAATTTTTGCTAAATAAGGCTTAATAAGAAGGACTTATAAGAAACTCATAATGTGGACAAAGACAATCACTACCAGGAAAAGCAGCACAATAATTTTCATAGATTATTTATTATCTAGCTTTCTAGCTAACATAATTCACAATCAAAGAGAAATCTATCATTCTGACTAAATTTGGTTATGTGTTAGGAGAAGAAATGGTCCTATCTGTCTGTCTCTCTGTCTAATCCCATGATCTGTTTTTGTCTGTCATATGTGTAGTGTCCAGAGCCATGCACAAAGATGGTATTCTAATACTAATAACTTCTGAGATCCTTTCTCAGCTTGGAAGTGAGTAGATCTACATGGGATAGTGTATGGAACACCAGATCAATGCATGTGATGGCACTTTTCCACTTACACCAAGGCTAGAACGAAACAACTCCAAACAAGTAATTTACACCAGTGTTTATGTTACTACTGTGTGAAGCCCAGAGACATTGGGCCAAAACCTCATCAGTATTAATTTGGTGATGTCAACTGGTCTAGTCTACATTGGTGCTGGTGTAGATGAGTTGGGATATCAGACCCTTACATTTCTATCACCCTCACTTTCTCCAGGGGTCTGTTGCCAATTCTGGATCCTTGTGTATATAGGCTATTGGCTAAATCCTAATTTCTTCGAGGTGAGGGGCTAAACGTCAGTGATTTCAATAAGATCAAACTTGGCCTCATTATCCCAAGATAGATTTTCTTTAGAAAACACTGGACAAAGTTTCTCTTCAAAACAGTCTTTTTACAATAGCAAGACTGGCATAGTACTTGCATAGAGAAGATGGGTGAAGTAATATCTTTTATTGGACCATCTGCTGTTGGTAAGAGGGACAAGCTTTCGAGCTACATGGAGCTCTTCATCGGGTTAAAATAATAAAAAAAATCTTCCTGAGGCTCCTAGCATGTCATTAATAAAACAATAATATCCCAACAGTATATACATAATCATTTCAGAAGGAACTTAGCCATTCAGAAACTTCCCTTGCACCCTTTTATGATTGTGGGGGGCAAAACTTCAGTTCACTCAGAAAACCTCATCAAAGATATGACATAGGAGCTCTCAAGAGAAGGCAAACATTGAAAATCCTGTCTAGCCAAACACTCAAAATCTCTCCAGGCCTTCTCACCTGTAAATCCACCTGGAACAAAGAAACAAATAAAAACAACAAACACCTAAACAAAAATAAACTAAA
Source organism: Gopherus flavomarginatus (assembly GCF_025201925.1). NCBI lineage: Eukaryota > Metazoa > Chordata > Testudines > Testudinidae > Gopherus > Gopherus flavomarginatus. Next base: position 16,326,428 of record NC_066628.1, read on the forward strand.
AATCTGACAAACAAAAAAACCCAAAGAACAAATGCATTGATACCTCAGTCTGAGTTGCTATCCTGAAAAATAAGAGGAGCCAGAGAACCCACTGGGAACTTGGCTATAGCTACTGATTGTATGTGCAAGGTTATCACATAGAATGTTGATGGCTAGCAATACATAGATAGATAGATAGGTAGACAGGTAGATAGATAGATAGATAGATGGATTCTGATCTTCATTGCATTGATGTAAACCTCTAGTAACTACCTTTTTTCTTGACTTAAGTTTATCTTGATTTTTATTACTGGAAATACCTAATTCTGGATAATAAGATTGCACACTATTGTTTCATGAAAGCAATAATATCATCAGCTGATTATTTTTATAAAGAAACACAGAATGAAACTGGGATCAGTGGAGAAATATAGACATTTTATTCTTGCTAAATAATTTCCAGCCTATCAGTTTACTCAGTGTACCTTTCATTTCCTTGTTTCTCATGCTGTAGATGATCGGATTCATCATTGGGGGCATTATGGAATAGAGAACAGCCACCAAGGAATTCAGATCTGAGGTTGAGTTGGAGGTGGGTTTCAGGAAAGCAAAGGTGCCAGTGAAAAGGAATAAGGAGACCACAATGAGATGAGGGAGGCAGGTGGAAAAGGCTTTATGCCGGCCCTCCTGAGAAGGGATTCTCAGCACTGTTTTGAAGACCTGAACATACGACACAATTATAAAGGCAAAGCAGATTAAAGATAAAAGCATAAAAAGAGAGATAACAACAACTTCACCAAGATATGAGTCAGAGCAGGCAAGATGGAGGAGCTGAGGAATTTCACAGAAGAACTGATCCACCATGTTGCCTCCACAGAAGGATATCGCAAATGTGTTCCCAGTGTGCAATGCAGAGCACAGAATACCACTGATCCAGGCACTGGCTGCCATTTGGACACAAGCTCTCCTGTTCATCACCATCTCATAGTGCAGTGGTTGGCAGATGGCGACGTATCGGTCGTACGCCATGATAACCAGTAAAGCATAATTTGCTGAAGCAAAGAATATGTAAAAAAAGACTTGGGCAACACATCCAGAATAAGAAATCAATCTAGTGTTCATGAGGGAATTTACCATCGATTTGGGGATGGTGACAGAGATGTAGCCAAAGTCTAGGATGGACAGATTAATCAAGAAGAAGTACATGGGGATGTGAAGGTGATGGTCGAGGGCTATAGCTGTGATGATGAGAAGGTTCCCCAGCAGGGATATCAGGTAAAGCACTAAAAACACAATAAAACATAAAATCCGCAGTTCCCAAACGTCAGAGAATCCCAGGAGAAGGAATTCGGTAATGGCGGTTTGGTTGGACATTTTCTTCCTCAGTACACTGTGTGATGCCTGTGCAGGAAATGAGAAGGACAATAGTGAGGACCAGAGTGACAGAGAGAATGGCCTGCTTCTCCTTTTCCTAATATCTCATTATAAGGATGTCAAAGGTGCACAGAACTCCTCACTTACAATGACTAGGTGTCGTTAGTGCTCCTTACCTCTGACAATCAATCAGTCACATTATCACACTAGAGTAACCGCCTTTAAACTTAACATATCTTCATCACTTTACCCAACCTGAGGATTTGGTCCAAGGTGTAGCTTGATAAAATGCAGTATGAAGGATAGAACAAAGCACACTCCAAATCTAACAATTCTTGCAAAGAAAGTCCCTCCATTGCGACCATCACCAAGTGCACAATTTGGGCATGAAACTAATAGATTAAAATGCCAACACATCCTGATTCCCACTTTGAAGGGCAAAATAACACAGACTTCTCCAGCATCGCAAGTAGCAGCTCATCTGTGATGTTTCTAATCTAAGTTCTATGCCTAGACAGCCAGCTGTCTGCTTCCAATTTGATTTATGGCAACAATTCCCAGCTGTACTTCTGTCTGCGTGTAACAATGAGCTAGCAGCATACCTCCATCATCGCTATGTTTTATCATTTACTCTGTACTGTGCAGTGCAGGGGTTGTTAGGACACCTGGGCTTTGTTCTTGTCTCTGCCGGTGACCTGATGTGTGACCTTAGCCCAGACATTTCCCCTCTTTCTGCCTCTGTTTCCCCTCCCTCCCTTTCTCTGCCATCTCTACTAGGACTGTAAGGGCTTTCAGAGGGGCCAGGGGGGCAGATTGTTAAAGGTATTGAGGCACCTAGTGGGATTTTCAAAATCATCTAGGCCCTCAAAACCCCTTGAAATCAATGAGTTATAAGCTCCTAGATGCTTCTGAAAATCCCACTAGGCACCTAAATACCTTTGATAACATGACCCCTTGTCTTACTCTGTGTAAGTTCTGCAAACTCATATACATTCTTTACACTCAGCCAGCAGCAGTGTGGAGCTAGACCAGGAGATCAGGGTTCTACTCCGAGTGAGCTCCTGTATGTCCTTGAATGGTGGCAGGATAGAGAGGCTTTGCCTGCCTGGTTCAAAACTAAACTGGGGTTTTAAGAGACTTGTCTGTATAAAACATTCTGTGCCCTGCCAACTTTACCGTTTACTAAATTGTTACCTCTACGCAACAATCCCTTTGAAAGAGAAATCACACAGCTGCAATAGAATAAATGGGTTTGAATTCAAGCTTTGATCAGGCAATATTAATGTTCTGAAATTTATGTAAAATTTACAGCTGGCTGGAAATTTTCAGCTGTGTTATTTCTCATGGAGATTGGCTTTTCATCTAAACATCACTACCACCAAAAATTTCTAGAATCTGTCTGCTTCCCTCAAACATATTGGGATTCTTTTGTAAAGAATTTGAAAACTCAAAACTCCAAATTTTTGTTTTAGTGATTAAAAAAATCCAGTTTTCAGCAGAAAGCTTTCATTTGCCAAAAACTGTGGGGAGGAGGGGAATGATTTGAGGTTTGCTGTGAAAAGTCAAAATTTTCTCAAAAGGTGGAAAAATTCCAGTCAGCAGCAGGTATTTGATTTAACTACGAGTAAAAGTCTTAATGAGTTCATAATGTAAGTCTTATTTAGCATCTTAAGTTTCCCCTGTATGTTGATCCCCCAACATATTTATTGAAATAGTAAACTTACTGTGCTGATATTTGTGGATTTTTTTTCCAACATATGATGCATTCAGTCATCCAGCACCAGGATTCTTTGATCGATATCTATTTATATACTAGAATCTAGACGCTAAAGGCACAGGTATCCGAGAATCCTTTCCCCACCTCCTCAGTCTGAGACAGAACTGACAGAACTAGACTCAAACCTGTTGCTCTCTGCAGATGAGCTGTGTGTAGCTGGCATTGAGCATCACTGGGATTAAAAGATTGATGCTGTGGGAAGGTGATTTATTCATGTCTATTTCCTAAGGGCTATTGAGACTAACTCCCTGGAGCCTTGCACAGCTCAGCAGCAGAGTCCCACAGGCAAGTGCATAGATGCCTAGGTGTTAAAGGCAAAAAAGCCATTGTGTCCCTGAACTCTGATTCCCTCATAGAACAGGCCTATGATCTCCCGCAGCGTTCCCTGATTCTAGCCCAGCTTCTGTGTGCCAGATTTACAAAATGGAGACAGGCACCTACAGGGATCGATCAATGCTCTTAAATGAGCTAGGTGGCTAAGTCCCATGGTCATTCACTGGGAGTGAGGAGTTTAACCTGCTTAGATGTTATTAATTATTATTATTATTATTATTATTATTATTTATTATTATTATTATTAAAGTCAGTTCCAATAGGCACCTGTCTCCTTCTTTAGGTGCCTTTGGAATCCTGCTCCTGTGTGTATCTTGTTCACTTCCAAGGCCCAGGTTTCTCCTGTATTTCAGATAATGAACTCTGGGATTCGCAAAAGAACCTATCTGACTAAAGCATGTACCTCTTGGGGTCCTAACTCCCTTAGACTCCCTTGAGAATCGCAGCCTGAAATGGTAACTAGTACTGCCAGGGATCTAGACAGTGGAGGTCACAAGATGCTAAGAACTCCTGCTATGCAGCTATGTTACTTCAACTCTCTGTGGCTCACTTTACCAAAATTTGGGGCATAATAATTGAGACTGAATGAGAAAATTCATAATGAAACCTTGATATAGAGATGATCCATGATTCAATTTTGTTTGAGCTCTTAATGAATTTTCATAGATCTGTATGCAATATTTGTCTTTTTTCTCCCAAAACAGATTTTGCCTGTGTTCCACAGGAATATAAGAATCTCCAGAGTCCAGTGCCCTGGCTCTGACAGCAGCCAGCAACAGATACTGCGTCACCCGCAGCCTGGAACAATAAGGATGGGATGGGGAGATCTGCCCCCACTGCAGCATCGTCTGCCTGAGTCTGAAGAGGGCCTCAGACAATGGCTCTGGGAGAAGGGAACTTCCCCAAGCATGTCCATGGGGTATGAACTTGCAGCCCCATGGCTCTGGAGGACTCCACCAACCCTGCCTTAGCAGGTGGCTCGGTGTGCAGGAGGAGGGGAAGAATACAGCAGTCCTGACCCCCTCATCCAAGCAGATACACTCTGGCTAGGGAGGTAAGGACTCAGAGTACCACAGCTGCCCCTGCCTGTCTGTGGGCACCATGCTGATCCCAAGAGGTTGAGGGACAGTCACCTGCTTCTCTTCTGGGACAGAGCAGGGGTCCAATGCCACTGTCCCAGCCTCTCTTTGAGGGCCTCCTGCCAGTGATAGTCCATGTGGGATACTGCATCAAGGGGACAGAGTCCCTTGCATGGCCCTGGGGTGTCTGAATCCAACCCTGAGAATCAGCAGAGCTTGATGGACTAAATGTGCCTCTTTCCCCAGGCTCCTGGGAACAGCTCGGCTCAGATTTCCCTATGATGATGAGAAGATTCTGCAGAAGGGATGCCAGGTGAAGCAGTAGAAACACCACAAAGTGTAAAATCTGCAGTTCCCGAACCTCAGAGAAGTCCAGGAGAAGAAATTCGGTCACAGTGGTTTGGTTGGACATTTTCTTCCTCAGTACACTGTGTAATGAGAAGGACAGAGTCCCTTGCATGGCCCTGGAGTGTCTGAATCCAGCCCTGAGAGTAAGCAGAGCCTTATGGGAATAAATTTGCTACTTTCCCCAGGGTCCCAGGAACAGCTCTACTGAGAGCAGTGACTCCTGAAGGGACCAGCGCCACCTACTGTAAAGGGAGGGGCAGAGACCTTACCCCCCCTCAATGGACAATTCTGCACTAACCTCCACATCAGAGTGATTTTCTGAGAGTGAGTGGCTGGTTAGAGACCTGCACCGTGGTGGTTTAATTCATTTTCTGATCGAATGTAACTGTGAAGACTTTCATGATCCCTGTCAGTGTCTCACCCTTCTGGTCATTTTGTCTCAGCAATATCTTGCAGCAGAGAGTTCCCCAGGTTAGCTGTGTACTGGGTGAGGCTGGGCAGAGGCCAGCCTGAAAATATTGTTCAGAAAAGGGACTGGGCCAGGCAGAGGAAGAATGAGAGTTGGGAAGGAAGGAAATGGTGGCCAGGTCTTGTCAATGTGGAGAAGGAGGAGAGAATGGGCAGGTATTTGGAGTTGAGGTGGGACATGCTCCCTCGGGCTGGGCCACTTTAGGGGAGTGGGGCTGAGCACAAAAGGGGACTGGCGGACAGAGGGGTTAAGCAGGGATCTTTGAGAAAGCTCAGTCAGGAACTCAGGGTGGAGGAATTGGCTCTGGGCCATGGAAAGGGGAACCTCAAAGAACAGGGGCTGAGAGGGTCTGTGGGGCGGAGGGTTGCAAGAGGGAGGGAGAGGATTAGAGGCTGTGGATGTTTGTTTGGGGGTCTTGGGCTGTGTGAGGAAGAGGGAAGGAAACACTTAGGGTGTAGGATAAGGGGGTTCAGGGGGTGGAGGATGCAGCAGGGGCTGGAGTCAAAGGGCCTGAATCTCTTCTTCCTTAGACCAGACCTATTCCATTGTAACACCATGGACTTACCCTGCGGAGAGTGAGAGGGGAATCAGGATCCTTGACTGCGATGGAATTACTCCTGATTTACACCAAGGTGAGCGAGAGGAAATCCGCCCCATTGACTCCAAAGGAGTTACTTCTAACTTTTCTTAACGTTAGTGTGTTTTGGTGCTGATTTTTTGTGCCCAGATAGAGGTCAAACCAGGGCTGAGATCCTCACAGTAGGAAGCATTTCCAGTGCTCAAGGCCACCCCAGCAGCCCTTCAGGGGAAATAAAGGTACAGTGTTATTAGTCAGAGAGTTTAGCTCTCAGTTGCGTCCTTCATCCTCAGAAGTGCTTGGAGTCATGCCGAATGGATGAAACTGGCCACGTGCATGGAGAGAGCATGAGCTGGTTGAAAGTTACCGATAAGGTGGAATGTTCTGGCTGGCAAAACTTCAAGCCAGCTGGGCACTTTGAGTTGAGATCTAACCCCATGTAGAAATCTGAGACTAAGAACAGGAGGCACCTGACTCTCTCTGAGTGGTTTGAATTGTGGGGAAATGTCACCTGAGTACAGCAGGTGTCAAAAACAGATAGCTAAGGGTTAATGTCTCTTTCACCTAAAGCACCTGACCAGAGGACCAATCAGGAAACCGGATTTTTTCAACTTTGGGTGGAGGGAATTGAGTGTCTGAGTCTTTTGTCGTTTGTCTGCCTGCCTGCTTTCTCTGAGCTTTGGAGAAGCAGTTTCTATTTTCTAATCTTCTGTTTCTAAGTGTAAGGACAAAGAGATCAGATAGTAAGTTATATGGTTTCTTTTCTTTGGTATTTACATGAATATAAGTGCTGGAGTGATTTGATTTGTATTCTTTTTGAATAAGGCTGTTTATTCAATATTCTTTTAAGCAATTGACCCTGTGTTGTATCATCTTAATACAGAGAGAACATTTGTACTTATTTTTCTTTCTTTTTATATAAAGCTTTCTTTTAAGACCTGTTGGAGTTTTTCTTTACTTCAGGGAAATTGAGTCTGTACTCACCAGGGAATTAGTGGGAGAAAGAAATCGGGGAGATCTGTGTGTTGGATTGCTAGCCTGACTTTGCATTCCCTCTGGGGGAATAGAAAAGTACTTTTTTGTTTCCAGGATTGGGAACGGAGAGGGGGAGTCTCTCTGTGTAGTTTCACAGAGCTTGTGTCTGTGTATCTCTCCAGGAGCACCTGGAAGGGGGAAGGGAAAAAGGATTATTTCCCTTTGTTGTGAGACTCAAGGGATTTGGGTCTTGGGGTCCCCAGGGAAGGTTTTTCAGAGGGACCAGAGTGCCCCAAAACACTCTAATTTTTTGGGTGGTGGCAGCAGGTACCAGGTCCAAGCTGGTAACTAAGCTTGGAGGTTTTCATGCTAACCCCCATATTTTGGACGCTAAGGTCCAAATCTGGGACTAAGGTTATTACATGGTGTAGCAGCGGTTACGGGATAGACAGAATCCAGAAGCCAGTGGAAATATTGTATTTTTCTTTTCTCTGCTAAGGGCTTTTTAGCAGAGAGAAGCAGTTGGTTTTAAAAGGGAACCAGAGAGAATTTTTTTTTCTGCTCTCTCTCGCAGTTTGTGGCTTGCATGTTAAGGGTCTTTTGTCATGCAATAGCCCTCCCATTAGGAGGCAAGTACCAGCACTTATATGCATGCAAATAAAGTGTTTTTTCTGGTTTCCCTTCATTGAACATTAGCTAGAGAGAGAAAAGGAAAATTAGCTAAAGGCACTGTTGCTAGGCAGACTTCAGGAGGCAACAGAGAACCTGCAGTTCAGAAGATAAACACCGGAGGGCACCCCAACACAAGAAAACAGAAATCATGACTTCTAAGGCAAAAATTGAGGCCGAAGACCAAATCAAAGAAGCTGAACACAGGCGAGAGATGGAAATAAAACAAAAAGAGATGGAGATGAAAGAAAAGGAAGAAAGCATCAAACTGGCAGCCTTCCAAAGAGAACAGGCAGCCCAAGAGGCAGCATACAAAAGAAAACTAGAAGAAGAAGAGTTGGCCTACCGAAGGAAACAAGCAGAAGAAGAGGCGGCCCACCACCGTGAAATGGAAAAACAACAAAAAGAAATGGAAAAACAACAAAAAGAGAATGAAGAGAAGGAAAAACAGAGAAAACATGAACTGGAGTTGGCAAAAGCTGGGCTGCCTGTGCCAGCCAACCCTAACAACCCGGCGCCAAATATTGCTCCACAGCACAGGAAATTTCCCACCTACAAGGCAGGTGATGACACCGAGGCTTTCTTGGAAAATTTTGAAAGAGCCTGTCTTGGGTACAACATCCCCGAAGACCAGTACATGGTAGAATTGAGGTCACAGCTCAGTGGACCTTTAGCAGAGGTGGCAGCTGAAATGCCTAAGCTGCAAATGAATGATTATAAACTTTTTCAAACCAAGGCCAGATACCGAATGGGGATAACCCCAGATCATGCCCGTCGGCGCTTCAGAACCCAAAAGTGGAAACCCGAGGTGTCATTTCCCAAACACGCCTACTACATTGCAAAAAACTATGAGGCCTGGATAACAGAAAACAACATTCAAACCTTGGAAGAACTGAACCTCCTCATACAAATGGAGCAGTTCTTGGATGGTGTTCCTGAAGACATCACACGGTACATACAAGATGGAAATCCCAAAGATATCACTGAGGCTGGGCAGATTGGAGCCAAATGGATGGAACTGGCACAAAGCAAAAAAGCTACTGTCAAGGGGAACGATTACCCCAGGGGGCACACAGACCATAAACCCTACAACCGAGGACAGCCAAAGACCCCACATACCACCCAAGTAAAGCCACAGATACCCTACCCTTCAACCTCACCAGTCTCCAGTAACTCACCTCGGCCCAGTGACCCATCAGATGGAAGATGCTTTAAGTGTAATGAACTGGAACATATCAAGGCCAAGTGTCCCAAGAACACCATGCGAGTGCAGTTCATTACACCACCATCACACCAAAGATCCCCAGGCCCGGATGCCTCTCAAATACCCTTGGAGTGAAGGGAAAATTTGAGAGTGGGCGGAAAGAAGGTTACTGCGTGGAGAGACACGGGGGCACAAGTGTCAGCTATCCACCAATCCTTCGTTGACCCCAAATTCATCAACCCAAAGGCCAAAGTTACAATTTACCCCTTCATGTCACAAGCTGTAGACTTGCCTACAGCTCAACTGCCTGTCCAGTACAAAGGCTGGTCAGGAATGTGGACTTTTGCAGTCTATGACAATTATCCTATCCCCATGCTACTGGGGGAAGACTTGGCCAACCAGGTGAGGCGGGCCAAGAGAGTGGGAATGGTTACACGTAGCCAAACCAGGCAAGCTTCCAGACCCATTCCGGTTCCTGAGCCGTCCACAGAGGCCCCGTCTGTGTTACCAGACACCCAGACAGAGGTAGTGGATCCAGATTCCATGCCAACCACTGAAACAGCCACAGCATCTCCAGTCCCAGGCCCGGAACTGGAACAGCAACCAGCACCAGCCATTGCAACCTCATCTTCAAACTCAACGCCAGAGGGCGCCAGCGAGCCAAAACTGGCAGAAGCAACAGACAGCCATACCCAAAAGGCTCAGCCGGAGCCTGAAATACCCTCAGGTGCACCAGCGCAGAGCGGTTCACCAGCAACGGAAACAACCCCATCACCTACATCGCTTCCAGAGGGACCAAGCCCAAGTCTACAGTCTGAGGAAGAACTGGTGACCCCAGCCTCAAGGGAACAGTTCCAGACTGAGCAGGAAGCAGATGACAGCCTTCAGAAAGCTTGGGCGGTGGCACGGAGCACCCCACCGCCTCTCAGCTCTTCTAATCAATCCCGGTTTGTTATAGACCAAGGACTTTTATACAAGGAAATTCTTTCTGGTGGACACCGGGAAGAATGGCAGCCGCAAAAACAGTTGGTGGTTCCAACTAAGTACCGGGAGAAGCTCTTAAGCTTAGCCCATGATCATCCCAGTGGCCATGCTGGGGTGAACAGAACCAAGGACCGGTTGGGGAAGTCCTTCCACTGGGAGGGGATGGGCAAGGACGTTGCCAAGTATGTCCGGTCTTGTGAGGTATGCCAAAGAGTGGGTAAGCCTCAAGACCAGGTCAAGGCCCCTCTCCAGCCACTCCCCATAATTGAGGTCCCATTTCAGCGAGTAGCTGTGGATATTCTGGGTCCTTTCCCAAAAAAGACACCCAGAGGAAAGCAGTACGTACTGACTTTAGTGGACTTTGCTACCCAATGGCCGGAAGCAGTAGCTCTAGGCAACACCAGGGCTAACACTGTGTGCCTGGCCTTAACAGACATCTTTGCCAGGGTAGGTTGGCCCTCCGACATCCTTACAGATTCAGGGTCTAATTTCCTGGCAGGGACCATGGAAAAACTGTGGGAAACTCATGGGGTGAATCACTTGGTTGCCACCACATACCACCATCAAACCAATGGCCTGGTGGAAAGGTTCAATGGAACTTTGGGGGCCATGATACGAAAATTCATCAACGAATTCTCCAATAATTGGGACCTAGTGTTGCAGCAGTTGCTGTTTGCCTACAGGGCTGTACCACATCCCAGTTTAGGGTTTTCACCATTTGAACTTGTGTATGGTCACGAGGTTAAGGGACCATTACAGTTGGTGAAGCAGCAATGGGAGGGGTTTACGCCTTCTCCAGGAACTAACATTCTGGACTTTGTAAGCAACCTACAAAGCACCCTCAGACACTCTTTAGCCCTTGCTAGAGAGAACCTAAAGGATGCTCAGGAAGAGCAAAAGGCCTGGTATGACAGACATGCCAGAGATCGGTCCTTCAAGGTAGGAGACCAGGTTATGGTCTTGAAGGCGCAACAGGCCCATAAGATGGAAGCATCATGGGAAGGGCCATTCACGGTCCAAGAGCGCCTGGGAGCTGTAAACTACCTCATAGCATTTCCCAATTCCTCACTAAAGCCTAAAGTGTACCATGTTAATTCTCTCAAGCCTTTCTATTCCAGAGACTTACAGGTTTGTCAGTTTACAGTCCAGGGAGAGGATGCTGAGTGGCCTGACGGTGTCTACTACGACGGGAAAAAAGACGGTGGCGTGGAAGAGGTGAACCTCTCGACCACCCTGGAACGTCTGCAGCGGCAACAAATCAAGGCGCTGTGCACTAGCTTCGCCCCACTGTTCTCAGCCACCCCAGGACGGACTGAACGGGCATACCACTCCATTGATACAGGTAATGCTCACCCAATCAGAACCGCACCCTACCGAGTGTCTCCTCATGCCCAAGCTGCTATAGAACGGGAGATCCAGAACATGCTACAGATGGGTATAATCCGCTCATCTACCAGTGCATGGGCATCTCCACTGGTTCTGGTACCCAAACCAGATGGGGAAATACGCTTTTGCGTGGACTACCGTAAGCTAAATGCTGTAACTCATCCGGACAACTATCCAATGCCACGTACCGATAAGCTATTGGAAAAGTTGGGACGTGCCCAGTTCATCTCTACAATAGACTTAACCAAGGGGTACTGGCAAGTACCGCTAGATGAACCTGCCAAGGAGAGGTCAGCATTCGTCACCCATGCGGGGGTGTATGAATTCAATGTCCTTCCTTTCGGCCTTCGAAATGCACCCGCCACCTTCCAGAGGCTGGTAGATGGTCTACTAGCTGGACTGGGAAAATTTGCAGTTGCCTACCTCGATGATGTGGCCATTTTTTCGGACTCCTGGCCCGAACACCTACTCCACCTGGAAAAGGTCTTTGAGCGCATCAGGCAGGCAGGACTAACTGTTAAGGCCAAAAAGTGTCAAATAGGCCAAAACAGAGTGACTTACCTGGGGCACCAGGTGGGTCGAGGAACCATAAACCCCCTACAGGCCAAGGTGGATGCTATCCAAAAGTGGCCTGTCCCACGGTCCAAAAAGCAGGTCCAATCCTTCTTAGGCTTGGCCGGATAGTACAGGCGATTTGTACCCCACTACAGCCAAATCGCTGCCCCACTGACCAACCTGACCAAAAAGACCCAGCCAAATGCAGTTAAGTGGACTAATGAGTGTCAAAAGGCCTTTACCCAACTTAAGGCAACGCTCATGTCTGACCCTGTGCTGAGGGCCCCGGATTTTGACAAGCCATTCCTAGTAACCACAGATGCATCTGAGCGTGGTATAGGAGCGGTGCTCATGCAGGAAGCAACAGATCACAACTTCCATCCTGTCGTGTTTCTCAGTAAGAAACTGTCTGAGAGGGAAAGTCACTGGTCAGTCAGTGAAAAGGAATGCTATGCCATTGTGTACGCTCTGGAAAAGCTACGCCCATATGTTTGGGGATGGTGGTTCCAACTACAAACTGACCATGCTGCACTAAATTGGCTTCATACTGCCAAGGGGAACAACAAAAAACTTCTTCGTTGGAGTTTAGCTCTCCAAGATTTTGATTTTGAAATTCAACACATCACAGGAGCTTCTAACAAAGTAGCTGATGCACTCTCCCGTGACAGTTTCCCAGAATTCAGTAGTTAAAAAGTGTTCTTAAAATGTAGAAGTCTGTTAGTTATATACAAAGGTGTATGTGTTGTATTAATCTGTTTATTTTCAAGTTCAAGAAGGAAATCGCCGCCAGTGAGCTTCCCCACTGTCTGCAATTTGGGGGGCGTGTCATAAACAGATAGCTAAGGGTTAATGTCTCTTTCACCTCAAGCACCTGACCAGAGGACCAATCAGGAAACCGGATTTTTTCAACTTTGGGTGGAGGGAATTGAGTGTCTGAGTCTTTTGTCGTTTGTCTGCCTGCCTGCTTTCTCTGAGCTTTGGAGAAGCAGTTTCTATTTTCTAATCTTCTGTTTCTAAGTGTAAGGACAAAGAGATCAGATAGTAAGTTATATGGTTTCTTTTCTTTGGTATTTACATGAATATAAGTGCTGGAGTGATTTGATTTGTATTCTTTTTGAATAAGGCTGTTTATTCAATATTCTTTTAAGCAATTGACCCTGTGTTGTATCATCTTAATACAGAGAGAACATTTGTACTTATTTTTCTTTCTTTTTATATAAAGCTTTCTTTTAAGACCTGTTGGAGTTTTTCTTTACTTCAGGGAAATTGAGTCTGTACTCACCAGGGAATTAGTGGGAGAAAGAAATCGGGGAGATCTGTGTGTTGGATTGCTAGCCTGACTTTGCATTCCCTCTGGGGGAATAGAAAAGTACTTTTTTGTTTCCAGGATTGGGAACGGAGACGGGGAGTCTCTCTGTGTAGTTTCACAGAGCTTGTGTCTGTGTATCTCTCCAGGAGCACCTGGAAGGGGGAAGGGAAAAAGGATTATTTCCCTTTGTTGTGAGACTCAAGGGATTTGGGTCTTGGGGTCCCCAGGGAAGGTTTTTCAGAGGGACCAGAGTGCCCCAAAACACTCTAATTTTTTGGGTGGTGGCAGCAGGTACCAGGTCCAAGCTGGTAACTAAGCTTGGAGGTTTTCATGCTAACCCCCATATTTTGGACGCTAAGGTCCAAATCTGGGACTAAGGTTATTACAGCAGGATATTTAAGAAGCGCTGAAACTATTTTTGAAATGCACTTACCTTCTGGGAGGGGAGGATGATGAGGATGGGAATTAGCGGAGAAGGGTTTTGGGGCACAGAGGACAGGGGTGATTATGGGGTGGAAGATGGAAAGGGTGGGTGGGTAGGAGGTGAGTTGGGGGTCAGAAGATGAGGAGGGGTAGAACACTGGGAATGGGGGATATGAGGGTGAGTGACAGGGGGACTGGGACAACAGAAGGGTGTAATGTCCTCTTTCAATGTTCAGGGGGCTCTATGATCTCCGCTCCCCCCGCCCCCAGCGGAAAGCCTCACTTTCCTGTTTTAGTTTCAGTTTTTCAACTGCGAACACAGCACCCTGCTGTCTTTCATCAGCACCGTCTGCGCATGTGTGTCTATCTCAGCGATCAGCAACTTTTCAGAAGTGGTGTGCCGAGTTGTCATTTATTCAGTCTGATTTAAGGTTTCGTGTGCCAGTCATGCATGTTAACATTTTTAGAAGGTCTCTTTTTATGTCTATAATATGTAACTAAACTATTGTTGTATGTAAAGTAAATAAGGTTTTTAAAATGTTTAAGAAGCTTCACATAAAATTAAATTAAAATGCAGAGTCCCCTGAATGGGTGGCCAGGACCTGGGCAGCGCGAGTGCCACTGAAAATCAGCTTATGTGGCGCCTTCGGTACGCGTGCCATAGGTTGCCTACCCCTGGTCTATCTCCTTATGTGCTGGATCCAGAACTAGAATAAGGGGCAGGGCACCCGACAGCCCCACAATCCCCTCCCTTGTGTGTGCCAATATCAGTGGGGGGTGGCTCTGTATACATCTTTGGGGGTTAGACCCCCCTTCCTCTCTCCCTTTTGTGATCTTGCAGGCTTTGATCTTGCCCTTTGGCAAGGCGGGGGGAGAGATGAGGCTGTCTCCTTAACACCCACCCCAAATGTGTGCCAGGGTCTGGGGAAGCGCTGCCCTTCAGGGTATCAAGCTGTGAAGAGTCAAACAGGGACATGCACCCACAACACACAGAACAGCCTGCTGGCACCTGGGTGACTGATATGAGTGGAGCAGTTCACACCTCTCTGAGTGATTGTTTCAGGCTGTACCATCTCCTGGAGGTGTTTCTCACTCTGCTGAGAATAGCTCATTGAGATGAACAGCCCACTTCACACATCTCTGAGCCTGCATTACTGCAGATGGCTGTGTCTAGCTTTGTGCTGCGCTGACCGAGAGGTGGGGGATGGATGTGAGGGGACCCCAGATTGGTAAAGCAGTGCACAAATTACAGCTCCTTTCCAGAAAAATGTGATGGTTCTTAAAAAAGCCTTTTGCTTCACTCATCATTCATATCCACAGCCACCTACAGCTGCTGCAATGACCACTAATTCCAACCAACAAGCTTTCTTTCTCTTAAAAAATTAGGAAATAAAATGGCTGAAAATTTCATTAACACAGAGTTAAAGTTTCCCAGTAACAGCTCATGCCTATCCAGAAGGTCAAGTTCAGCTAACCTCACGCTTCTAACAAAAAAATGCAGAAGTGAATTAAATGCCCTCATAAACATAACTCCCCTGTTCCTGTGCGATGCCCCACAACACCCATAATACACATGATGTCCTGTCCCTTTCAGTGTTTGAGCACTCTCCCCTCCCCAGTGCACAGACTCGCTTTCATGTTACTTTCCGTTGTGGAGCTAGAAAAAGAGCATAGCACTCAGCTCTGTTCCTGTCAGCTTCCTTGGTGTGATGGCTATCTTAGAATCATAGAATATCAGGGTTGGAAGGGACCTCAGGAAGTCATCCAGTCCAAGCCACTGCTCAAAGCAGGACCAATTCCCAACTAAATCATCCCAGCCAGGGCTTTGTCAAGCCTGACCTTAAAAATCTCTAAGGAAGGAGATTCCACCACCTCCCTAGGTAACCCATTCCAGTGCTTCACCACTCTCTGAGTGAAAAAGTTTTTCCTAATATCCAACCTAAACCTCCCCCACTGCAACATGAGACCATTATTCCTTGTTCTGTCATCAGGTACCACTGAGAACAGTCTCGATCCATCCTCTTTGGAACCCTCTTTAAGGTATCTTCTTCTCTGCACACGCTTCCACTCTGCCTTGTCACTGGAGCTACCTTCACCTCCCCCGCCCTCAAACACAGCCTGCTCCCCTGACAGAACACCACACCTGTGAAATTTAACAGCCACTTCATGTCCTTTTACAGCCCCTTCACATAGGAGATCACCTAAATTTATACTTCCCTACTCATCATTAAATCCACAGCCTGCTCTCATATCCCACTTCATTACTGGCTATACCGTGGCAAGAAGACACCAGTGCTACTGACGCAACCTACACAGTTCTGTATTGAATTGATGCAGATGGGTCCCTCGAGGGACAGGTGCACCTCTCTCCTTTGATCACATACACGGGGGGGACTCAGACCCAGATCTTGTTATGTCACAGTCACGGCTCTGTGATGTTCCTCAGCTAATCCCAAAATCTCCTCATATCACAATCACACCTCCACCAACATGCTCCACCTACTGCCTCCATTACTCAATACAGCTACAGCTAGCACAGTAAATGCAGCTGGGGGCAGAATTAAGGTTACGTGAGCATGTACCTTAACTCTATTCCTTGGGTTTCCAAAGTTTAAGTATTGCTGAACTTAATGTTCTGGTATAGCAAGAGCTATCACTAGGCGATAGATAGATAGATAGATAGATAGATAGATAGATAGATAGATAGATAGATAGATAGATAGATAGATTTTTATCTAATTTACACTGGTGTAAACCTACAGTATCTCCACTGACTTCAGTGAACTTAGTCTGGATTATTACTACTGTGAACATAGAGTTTTTGCATAAAAAGACTGCACATCACATTCCCATGGAGACAATAATGTCATCGGCTGATTATATCTGTAAAGAAGCACAATATGCAAACATGGCCATCGGAGAAATCTGCAATTTTTATTCTTCTTGAATAACTTCCCCTCAATCAGTTTTCTCAGGGCTCCTTTTATCTCCTTGTTCCGCATGCTTTAGACGTCTGGATTCATCACTGGAGGCACCATAGAATAGAGAACAGTCACCATGACATCCAGACCTGATGCTGAGCTGGAGGTGGGATTCAGGTAGGCAAAGATACCAGTTCCAAGTAACAAGGAGATCACAATGAGGTGAGGAGGACAAGTGGAGAAGGTTTTATGCCGGCCCCGCTCAGAGGAGATTCTCAGCACTGTTTTGAAGATCTGAACATATGACACAATTATAAAAGCAAAGCAGTTTAAGCCTAAGAACAAGAGAAAAGAAGTAAGAATAACTTCACCAAGGTATGAGTCAGAGCAGGAGATCCTGAGCAACTGGGTGATTTCACAGAACTGATCCACCATGTTGCCTCACAAAAGGTTAGTGCAAATATTTTCCCAGTTTGCATAGTAGAAACCTGAATTCCACTAATTCAGGCACTAGCTGTCATTTGGACACAATCTCCCCTGTTCATTATAGTCTCATAGTGCAGTGGTTGGCAGATGGCAACGTAGCGGTCGTAAACCACGATGGTGAGAAAAGCAATGTCAGCCACAGTGACAAAAATGAAGAGAAAAACTTGGGCAACGAATCCAGCATAAGAAAACAACCTGGTGTTCAATAGAGAATTGAGCATGGACCTAGGGACAAGACAGAGGTGGATCTGAGGTCTAGTATGGACAAATTCATCAGGAAGAAGTGCATGGGGGTGTGAAGGCGGTGGTCAAGCACTAAAAGGATGATAACAAGGAGATTTCTCACCAGGGCTGCCAGGTAAATCCCTAGAAACACCACAGTGTGTAAAATCTGCAGCTCTTGAATCTCAGACAATCCCAGCAGAAGGAACTCGGTCATGGTGGTTCAGTTGGACATTTTATTTCTCAGTACATCATGGGCTGCCTATGGAAGGAAGGGCAAGGGCAATGGTCAGGCTAGAGCTCTCCTGCCTCCTCACTTCTGACAATCACACTATTAGTGAGGAGCATTGTCGCACCAGTGTAAATTGCCAAGATCCCTGTAACAGGGTGGTCACCCACTCCTGCCCTGAGGGGTTTAAAGACAGCCCTGGGAGAGGGCTGTGGCAGGGGAAAAGCTACTAGGTTGACTGGGGAAGCAGCTGCAGCTGAGCCACACCCTAATCAGACTTCAGCTGGCCCTATATAAGAAGCTGGGAGGCGACAGCTCATCAGTCTCTCTGTAGTGGTAGAGGGGGATGGGCCTGGCTGCAGGGAGCAAGAGATAGGGTACCTGAGTGGAGCAGGGGAGAGGTGGAGGATCTGGGGAGCTCCAGCCTGGAAAGCCTCACGCTGTGGCCTAGCATAAAGCAAATAGGTACTAGGGGGTGCAGAGGGCAGCCCAGGGGTAGGCAAAGGCAAGAGGTCCAAACCCAACCTTGCTGGTGATGAGTGGCTGATACTGCAGTCTGCCCCAGGGCGCAGGGGCTAGATGGTGACTGGTGGTAGCCTTATATTGAGGCGAGGTGGGGATAGTGGGTGGGGGTTCCCTGGGGAGGGGAGACCATGAAAGAAAGAGGTTACTGTCAAGGGGCAGCACCCTAGATAACAGGGCACTGGGTCCAGGAGGAACACGAGGGCCAAGCGGCAGCAGGACACCGGCCTGCAGAGGGTGCTCTGGAGGCTGGATGAGCTAATTCTCAGAGACAACCAGCAGAAGGCACCGGAGGGGTGAGTCTGCACTTGCTACAAGTGGTGGAGAATGTGGGCACAGGCGGTTTGCCCCTGATACAAGGGGAAGGCAAAGACTGGGACTATTGCCTGGAGAAACTGAGGAAGGGGACAATGGAACCTGCGTATACTGGGGCTTACTTTGCAGAGGCCCCAGGTGTTAACCCTGGTTGGGGACAGATGTCAGTGCCCTAGCAGAAGGGGGCTGATGACCCACAGAGATTATGGGAGGTGCAGTGAGCCCTCCATGGACAGTTGGATCAGCTGGCGGAAGAGCAGGAGGCCCTGGTAAAACTCCTCCAACAGGAGTTTTGGAGGAAACAGGGAGAGTGGTGTGGGAGGCCAAGTGCCAGGGCTAGGAGATCTGTGGCAGAGCGTAGGGCTTGCTATGCCTGAGGCTGGTGATGACATTTGAGGGTGGACTGGCCCTACTGTGATGAGGGCCAAGAGCCTCACCCAAAACAGCGGAAGGGACATATCCCTACAAAAGTCTGCTGGGTGAGGGAACCCAGGCGACTGAGGACATGTTGGACCTGTGGCTGACAAGGGCACATGCAGTGGGCATGCCCAGGCCTGAGGTGGAGGGTCCAGGTCAGCCACAGTGGGGGGGGGGACCCCAGAAGGACCCCAAAGGGTCCAAGGCAACCAAGAGGTGAGGAGCCTGCTGGGACTACCACACATTGGGCCACATTAGGAGGCACTGCCCCCGCAAGGGAACTGAGGGGCAGCTGAAGGAGGTGCCTGGGGGCCCGGAAGGGGTGAAATTGGACAGGTGAAAGTGGCCAGACAGAAGGATGACTGGCCATTGGGCCACCCATGAGAGGTGGCAGAGACTGCAGCCGGGACGCAAGGAACCCAGAGAGAGGTCAGGACCAGACCATTGCCAGGCAGGTCTCACACCAAGGGATGGAGACCAAGTGGGCCCAGAAAGAGACTGGGATCCAAGTGGTCCACAATCAGGCCACCAAATGGACCAAGACCCTGAGGCTGGAGGGTCAGGGGGAGGCAGGGTAGCTGCCTGACCTGAGGGTGTGATTGGAAGCTGTGGAGTAGGCCCTCCGGAAGGTGGAGGCCAACACCTGGGACATGGCCTGAAACTGGGAGGCATCTGAAAGGAAGCGGGAGGCCGTGTAAGGGCGGCCCTGGAGGGCTAATTTTGGGAAGCCCAGGCCATGAGTCCCCCCTATTCACATGGTTGGGGATTTTGAGGAGGGGTGTATGTAGTGGGGTGGTCACCTGCTCCGGCCTGGAAAGGGTTAAAGCCAACCCTGGGAGAGGGCTGGGGCTGTGAGAAGCAGCTAGTCTGATGGGGAAGGCAGCCACAGCTGGGGTCATGCCCCAATCAGGTTGCAACTGGCCCTATAAAAGGCCAGTGAACCTAGAGCTTAGGAGACTCCCTCTCTAGTTTTTGAGAGGGAAGGACCTAGCTGCCTGGGAGCTGAGCAGGGACCTGACGTAGGGCAATGCTTGGAGAAAGGCAAAGGGGGCTGGGGAGCTCCAGCCTGACAACCTCGCAGGGTGCAAGGCCTTGTGTGAGGTCTAAACCAAGTACTGGCATTGCACAGGGGCAGCCCAGGGCTAGGCAGTGGAAGCAGGTCCTACCCACCCCTCGCCAATGATGAGTGGCTATTACAGTCTGCAGTCTGCCTTAGGGAGTGGGGGCTAAATGTTGACTAGCAGTTGGCATAGAGCCAAGGTGGGATTAGGGGATTTCTGGGGACGGGAGACCCAGAGACTGAGGGGATACTGCTGGGGCAAAATCCCCAGATAAAGGGGCACCAGGGTCCGGGAGGGACAAGGGGGGGGCAGCCAGCAGTGATGACACCAGCCTGCAGAGGGTGCTGTGGAGCTGGAAAGCAAGCCAATTCCCAGACAGCCAGCAGGAGGCGCCACAAGGATGAGTCCTGAATTGCTACTGTAAATAGATGGTTCCATGATCTGAGGATCTGGTCCAAGATGAGGCTTGATAAAATGCAGTGTAAATATGGAAAAAGTTACAACCCAAACCCAGCAATCTTAGGAATGATGGTCATCCTATTGCTTCAATGGAGAGCTATTTGAGGAGAGAATAAGGCTACATCTACACTACAAAATGGGGGGAGTGATTCCCAGATCGCATACATTACTTGCAATAGCTCGACGACAGCTAGCACAAGTCTGAAAAGTAGTATAGCCATGGTAGCATGGGAAACTGTGCCGAATACAGTACATAGCCCCAGAGTGCAGGTGGGTTTGTACTCAGCATGGCTACCCCATGCTGCCAGCCATGCCACCGCAGCTACCCTGGTATATATACTCCTCAAGCTAGCGTGAGTACATGTATGCCAGCTGGTGAAATACAGCCCCAGCTTGCTGAGTAGATGTAGCCTAAAAGAGTTTGACTAATTTACCCTGGCAAACACCAGCTGAGAGGGGTAATAATCACTCTTTTTATAAATACATCAAAGGAGTAAATACGAGGGAGGGAGCAGAGCTATTGATGCTAAAGGACAATGTTGGCACAAGAAGGAATGGGGATAAATTGGCCGGGAGTAAATTCAGCTTGGAAATGAGAAGAAGGTTTGTCCCCATCAGAGGAGGGAAGCTCTGCCACAGCGTCCAAATAGGAGTTGTTGGGGACAAAAAAGCTAACTGGTGTTAACATGGGGCTGGATCAGTTTTTGATCGGGATTATATGATTGGGTTTCCAGTGAGAGCAGGGAATTGGACTCGATGATCTAAGTCTTTTCCAGTCAGTTCTTCTTAGGACAAACAGCAAGGTAACAACTTGGACAGGAAACTTCTAAACCACCAGCACTGCCTGATTCCTTCTTCCCAGGGAAACATGACCAAGGGTGGCTCCAGGCACCAGCACAGCGAGTGCCTGGGCTGGCAAGACGCGGGGGGCGGCCTGCCAGTTGCGGTGAGGGCGGCAGTCAGGCAGCCGTTTCTGTGGCCGCGTTTCTGTGGGAGGTCTGCCGGTCCCACAGTTTTGGCAGGAGTTCAGTGGCAGGTACGCCAAAGGCGCGGGACCAGCAGAACAGCCACTGAATCTGTGTGAACGGTGGACCTCCTGCAGAAATGCTGCCAAAGGCTGCCTGACTGCTGTGCTTGGGGAGGCAAAAAACTCTGAGTTGCCCCTGAACATGACACAGACACACACAGTGTGCTGAGCGCCAGCTCATCTGTGATTCCACAATGAGTTCTGAGACGGCCTGCTACCTGCTTAGAGATTGATTCATGGCTGCAAATACCCGCTGCGCTTGTGTCTCTGTTTGATGATGTGCTAGGTGAATCCCTCTGTTACTGCTCTGTTTTATCGTTTCCCTCTCTACCTTCATATCTGTGCCCTGCGGGTCAGTGGCAATCAAGAAACGTGGGTTCTGTTCTTGATTCTGCCACTGACCTGCTGGGTGACCATGAGTAAATCACTTCCCCTCCCTGTGCCTCTGTTTCCTTCTGTCATAAACAGATAAGTAAGAGTTAATAACACAAAAGTCCTTCATATCTCTTTTGCCTGGAAAGGGTTAACAAGATCTGTGAGCCTGGCTGTCACCTGACCAGAAGACCAATCAGGGGACAGGATACTTTCAAATCTTGAGGGAGGGAAGCTTGTGGGTGTGCTGTTAGATTTTGGTTGTTTACTCTGGGGGCTCAGAGGGATCAGATATGCAACTAGGTTTCTCTCCAATCTCTCCGATACAGGCTCTTATAAGTTCAGAATAGTGAGTACTAGGTAGATAAGGCGAGTTAGCCTTATGGTTGTTTTCTTTATTTGCAAATGTGTATTTGGTTGGAAGGGGTTCAAATTGGTATTTTGTTGAAAAGATTTTAATTTGTACTTGTATACTTAGGCTGGGAGGGTATTCCCAGTGTCTATAGCTGAAAGACCCTGTACCTATTCCATTTTTTAAATTTACAAAGATAATTTTTACTGATTTTCTTTCTTTAATTAAAAGCTTTTCTTGTTTAAGAAACTGATTTTTTTTTTATTCTGGTGAGACCCCAGGGGACTGGGTCTGGAACCACCAGGGAATTGGTGGGGGGAAAGGAGGGAAGGGGGAGAGAAAGTTTAATTTCTCTCTGTGTTAGGATTACTTTCTCTCTCAGGGAGAGTCTGGGAGGGGGAAACAGAAGGAGGGGGAAAGGTGAATTTCCTCTCTGTTTTAAGATTCAAGGAGTGAATCACAGTGATCTTCCAGGGTAACCCAGGGAGGGGAAGTCTGGGAGAGGCACGGTGAGGGAAAGAGTTTACTTTCCTTGTGTTAAGATCCAGTAGGACTGGGTCTTGGGGGTCCCCGGGCGAGGTTTTGTGAGGACTAGAGTGTACCAGGCACTGGAATTCCTGGTTGGTGGCAGCACTACAGGTTCAAAGCTGGTAATTGAGCTTAGAGGAATTCATGCTGGTACCCCATCTTTTGGACGCTAAGGTTCAGAGTGGGGAATTATATCATGACACCTTCCCTCCCACCCCCCCGCCCCCTTCCTCTGCCTTGTCTACTAGGACTGTGATCTCAATTATAGAAGGGCTGTGTTTTACTATGTGTGTGTTCTGTGCACCTGTTTACAGCATTGGTGTTCAGCTGGCAGCAGGGTGGTTCAGAGGATACGAGGCGCGAGCAGGAGATCTTCCTTCTATCCTCCTTGACCTCCTCTCTGTCCTTGAGCAGGACTGAGCTAGAGAGGCATCAGGTGGCTGGTGCATCTCTGAATCTGAGTTTACAAGTGCTAGTGTGTATAAAACACAATCTGCGGGCTTTGCTGCTTGCTCGTATTTTACCTTGCCATAAGTATTCCTTTAAAACAGAAGTAAACATGGTTGCAACAGAACAAACAAATTTGAAATTGCTGTATTAAAAAAAAAAAAAAAAAGGTTCCCCGCCTTTCTTTAAAGCTCAGTTTCCAGTTTGGGGTGGTTAGAAATTTTCTGTCCATTTTTTCCCCCAAAAATGGGATTTTGAACTAAGCAAATATGTCCGGGGAAAGATTCTTCTCTACTTAGCAAAAATCTATTTAATTTTTTTGGAAAACTGAAAACCACAATTTTCTTCTGCTCTTAACTTAATATTTCCAGTTAACATTAGTAATTAGATAAAAACAAATACATTTTTGATTGACAAATGCTGAAAAAAATTCTGATTTTGGGCTTCAATACTAAGTCAACATCTTGCACTGATTTTTTCTCTGATTTGGTCTAGATGTCTGACTTAATTGACAGCTAAAGCCTTAAAGGGTTCAAATTGTAATTTATGTTTAGCGTCTTACATTTCTCTGTATATTAATCAACAACAATATTTATATAGTGAACTTACTGTGCTGGTCACTGTGGATTTTTCCCCAGCTTGTGATGCATTCTATCCTCAAGTACCAGGCTTCTTTGGTCATTATTTCTCTCTTCATTGTTCCTACTGCTGTAGTATCTAGAAGCCAAAGACACAGATATGTAAGAGCCCATTTGCCCCTCACTCTGAGAATGAACTGACAGAATTAGATTCAAACCTGTTACTCTCCGTAGATGAGCTGTGTGTAGCTGACTTTGAGCTTCACAGACACTAGAGGACTGACGCTGTAGAAGGCTGTCTATCCATGTCTATTTCCTAAGGGCTTGCAGGACTCCCTCCCTGAAGCTCTGCACAGCTCAGAAGCTGAGGCCCAGAGGCAGAAGTTAATAAATTAATGGATTTCAAGCCAAAAGGTGCCATTATGAGCCACTTGTCTGACCCCTGCATGGCACAGGCCTTAGGATCTCCCACCGGTACACTTCCTCTACCCTAGCTTCCGTAGGCCAGGATTATGGAGATATTTGGGCATCTAAAGATGGAGAAAAGCACCCAATAGGATTTATCAAAACTCCTAAGTGAGCTAGTTGGCTAAATCCCATGAACATTCAATGAGAATTAGGTGCCTAACCTGCTTAGGTCATATTGGAAATCCCAATAGGCATCTATCTCCATATTGACGTGCCTAAACCCATTTGTAATCTGGCCCTGTGTCTAGCTTGATATTTCTAAGCGCTGGGCTTTTCTTGAATGTCAGAAAATGAAGGGTGGGATTCCCAAAGGAGCCGAAGGAAGTAAGGCATGTACATCTTGGTTGCCTAACTCCCTTATACTCCCTTGAGAATCTGAGCCTCAAATGATAACAAGTACAGCTAGGCAGCAGGGACTAGAGAAGTGATCGAGACACTAGAGCTGCTGTGATATAAGCCCAGATATGTGAATAAATGACCTCAAATCCCTGTGCCTTGGTTTCTTCAACTGTAACATGGGGGTTACTTACAGAGAGTGGATAGGTAATTCACTAGGAGACATTTATTTAGACCCGATCTGTAATTTTTGGCACTTTGGGATATCAGCCTATAGTCAAAATATTTTGTAGCGAATTTTGTCTTTATCCCTCAAGAGCTAGATGGATTTTGTGCCACCTCATCTCCTAGTCCTTCCCTCTTTCCCTACAATCATAGAATCATAGATTAGGGTTGGAAGATACCTCAGGATCAGGCTGCTATCAAATTCCCCCTCACTGTTTTCTTCTGCAGACTAAATAACCCCAGTTCCCTCAGCCTGTCCTTGTAAATCATGTGCCGCAGCCCCCAATCATTTCCGCTACCCTCCTCTGGACACTCTCCAATTTCTCCACATCCTTTCTGTAGTGGAGGAACCACAACTGGATGCAATACTCCAGGTATGGCCTCACTAGTGCTGAATAGAGGGCAATAATCACTTCCATCGATCTGCTGGCAACGCTACTAATACAGCCCAACATGTTGTTGGCCTTCTTGGCAGACAAGGGCAAACTGCTGACTATGTTGGCATAAGCATCAAAGTTTGTGCCTTGTGATGGCTTCATGGTGGCCTTAAGAAATGGACTGGGGATCTTTGTGCAGTTCCTAGAGGACGTGTCCCCAACACACAAATGTCAACATCGCTGGAAATATATTTGCACCCTTGTGCTCCATTACTATAGAGAGGTCCAGGAGTGTGCAGAAAGGAATCCTCTGTCATATACAGCAAGAGTTCCTCCAGGTCAGGGTACAAGCACACGTCCAGAGAATGGTGACTGAGGGAAGATCACACAGTTGCCAGCTCAGCTTCTATATGTACTACTGAAAAATGTCAAATTTCAGAACCTTGGGATAATCATCTTGCCGCTTAGGGTTAGGGTTGTGCAAGGAAAATGAGGATACAAGGGGACAAGACAGAAATCTCTGTATATTAAGTCTGGGATATTCAAAGGGGTCTAAGGATGTTAGTTGCCTAACTCTCATTGTGCAGTCAGCGGGAGTTGGGCACATAATGCCCTGAAGTCACTCTGAAAATCATTGTCACAGCTCATGGCCTGTAGTAAAAGTTCACTGTATAGTTACAGATTCTGCAGCACCCACAGCCCCTTGTGTCTGCTCTAATTGCACAAAGACTCAAAAACTAACAGCAAAACAAATTTTAAGTACATGCAAAGCAGGAAGCCTGCCAAACAATCAGTGGGGCCACTGAACAGTCGAGGTGCCATTGCTGAGAAGCTAAATCAATTCTTTGTCTCTGGCTTCACTGCAAAGTATGTGAGGGAGGGGGGTTGAAAGTCCAGACTCCAAAGTTTTATTCCCAGTTTTGGGAGGAGAATCTAATTTAGTGCTCAGAAAAGGAGGACGTAGAAGTCAGGACCCCTGAGTGTTATACTGGGCTCTAGGAGGTGGGTGAGTGGGTGGTTATAAAGGGGACAGGAATCAGGACACCTGGGTTCTATTCTCATCTTGGCCAGTGACTCAGACAAGTTACTTGAGCCCAGATCTCACAGATATTTAGGTGCTTAATTTTCAGTGGGAGTTATATGCCTCGATACCTTTGAGAATCTGGGCCTTCATCTCCTTCTGTGCCTGTTTCTCCACCCATAACATGGCAACAATGATACCTACCTTTGTACTACAGACAGAAAGGAAAATTCTATTGTGAAATATACCAGTTTAAACCTGAAGCAACTTCACTGAAGATAATGAGGTTATGTCAGTGTAATCGAGAGAGCAGTCTGGTAGGAAACATTGTACACAAGGGATTTTATTATTTTCCTTTGCAGATTTTGCCAAGTTTTCCCACATTTATATTACCCACAAATGTTATCGATGTCCTGCATTGCAGATCCCTCCCACAGCTTTTGTTGACTCTGAATCTGTATATATAAATATATTAGGGTTGCCAAAGGCATTTAAGCAAATTAGGTGCCTAACCCTATGGGAGTTAGGTGCCTAGCTACTTTTGAAATTTGGCTCTGTATTGCCAGTATCCTTCTGTATTGTCCAGTCCTGGGACTTCAGAATGAGGAAAATCCCAAATGCTATATAAATGTGAAATTTTTTATTGATATTACACTATTTTTGTAAAGGTTTGGGGATCAAAATGACCCCAAAATTCCAGGGCTAAATTTTTCAAAACCAGGAGCTTAAATTTTTATTCCTACACCCTGATTTAGCCTCCTAAATAAGTGACTTTCAGAAATGCTGAGTAGGGTTATTCAGTACTTTTGAACATCAGCTCCATTTAGACCCTACAATCAGGATTTCTGGACAGTTCCTCTAAGAACTCCAGCCTGGCTTTTAAAATTATGGCCCAAGATTGCATTCTCTAATACAGACTGTAAAATCTTTTTGAGAGATTTCACAGAAAACCACCAATTTCTGTCACACGTTTTTCCTAAAACCAGCTCTGTAAAGGTCTCTAGCCACATGGTTTGAAGCCTCAACGGATTAGTGTTTCACCATCATGCCTTTTCGATTCAAGGAAATGAGAGACTGACAGATTTATGCTCTCAGCCAATTGCAAAGCTGCTCTCTTCTCTGTCCTACCTACCACTTCCTCTCATCTTTCTCTCTTTCATCATCACTGTGCTTCCTGCACGTTCCCTGTTCCTGTGCTCCCGGACCAGCGTGCTCGGTAAGTTGCAAGATCTTTACCTCGGTTTGAATGCTCGCCATCCACCCATGTTTTAAGATTGGAATAAATGTAGTTAAACTGTGTGTTTTGGAGAAAGGTTTTCCCGTGGATTGAAGTTGTCCTTAGGGCTTTTGAATTCAGAATCCAAAGGCCACCCCTTTCCGTAGGGCCAAAGGCAGGAAATTAGTGGGAAAGTGATTTGTTAAAACTGGTGCAGTGTGAGCTTCAGCGACACCCGTGAAATCCCCATTGACTTTGCAGTCCCTGGATGAAACAGATGGCATGATTTGTTCCTGTGTTTTATTAAATTACTGTGTGTCTGCAGTGTTCCTCTTCAGGCCTGCATGAAGTCACACGTGCTGTAGAATGAGTTTATCTATCTCTTTCTCTTCTCCCTGCCCCTGTATGATTTGATGGCTTGTTTCAGGGCACCCAGGGAGTGTGCTGCAGAGCTCGGAAGCTGAGGCAGGAGTTCTGATGCTTAATTCTGCCCTTTGCTCCAGCAGATTCCCTTACAGAGCTGTGAGTAGAGAGCAAAGCCCTGAGATCCACTCCTCCTGCCATTGGCAAACCATCATGAACAGCAGCAGATGTTTTTATGTACAGATCTGTTTTTAAGAGGAAAAACCACGTGGTGGGATGTTCCTGCTGTGGAGGGAGGCTGGGTTAGCAATGTGCCTTCAGCTGCATGTTCTAGGAGTCTCTTCAGGGGTGTGCCCTGAGCTGGAAGTGGGTTTGACTTGGTGTTCAAAAATGCTGCTGCTGGTAATGGTGAAATTGCCCATGCTGTGTGTGGCCCATGTGCTGAGGGAGAGTGTGGGAGTTGAAGGTGACTCCAGGCCTCAGTTTTGGTCTGGCTATTCTCCCCACTTTATAAACTGCATGCTGCACCACTGAAGTAAATAAATGGAAGCTTAATTACAGAGAAGAAAGTTGAGTGAGTTCTACTGGTTTTGAAACACAGGGTGGATTTCAGAGGCTGTCTTGAGCCCAATCTGACTCCAGTGGTAAATCTTGCACCTGCTTTGCCGAACCCCATGTGCCATCCAGACTCCCTTTTAAAAAAGCAGTTTCATGATGGGGGTGGGTAAGCAGGGAGTTAAGACTCCTGGGTTTTACCCCAGTTCTGGGAGGGTAGTGGAGTCTAATGGCTGGTGGGCTAGGCGTCAGGACTCCTGACTGTTGGCTCTGATGCTATCACAGGGGTGACTTTGAGCAAGCCACTTTGCCCTTGCCCCTCTGTACCTCAGTTTCCTCATCTGTACAATGTGAATAATACTTCATAGGAAGCATGTGATGCTTGATTCATTCATGATTATAAAACACTCAAATCTTTAGATGGGAGTTCCTAGAAAAAGAGCAAATTATCAAATATTGTTGTTTTTGATCCCTTATTAGCTACTAGTGGTTGGGTACTTCATAACCTGTGAGTGATCCCAGACTGCAACTTTTACCTGATCTGTAGCACCTACCATGATAAGGAGAACCAACAACTTTTATGCATGTTAGAAAGATACCCAAGAGCCCAGTATCTGAAGCCTCAAAGGATTTCAGATACAGAATGCAAACGCCATAGGCTGCAAGCAGCCAGCCTTTAGCAGAAAGGTTCTCTGCCCTGCTCTGGGGGTTGGATCTGCAAGTGAGACAGTGGGATAAAGTCTGGAGGCTGATTCAGGGCAGTAATGGGTTCAGTAAAGGATTATTCTAACATAGAAGGTTAGAGCTAGGTAGAATGTGTGGCCTAACAGGCCTGTCATCTTGGGGTTAGTGCAGGATTGTTCCCTACAGTCTGCTTTCTATTACTTTGTTCCGTCTAGTTTTAAAAATCCCAAAGTAAATCAGGAAGAGCTGAGACTGAAAGTGTAAAGCCTTTTGGCTGAGAGGAAGGATGCACCAGCAATTAGGGGGCTAGCCTGGGATTTGAGAGACATGGGCTTAATTTCCTGCTCCACCACAAACTTCTTGTGTGACCTTGTGCAAGTTTTAGTCTCTCTGGGCCAGATTTGTGTAGGTACTTGGGCACCTAAAGATGCAGCAGGCCATAGAATCATAGATTTTTAGGGTTGGAAGGGACCTCAGGAGATCATCTAGTCCAACCCCCTGCTTGAAGCAGGACCAGTCCCCAAATGGCCCTCTCAAGGATTGAATTCACCACCCTGGGTTTAGCAGGCAAATGCTCAAACCCCTGAGCTATCTCTCCCCTGCGTAGTGAGATGTTCAGAAGTGCCTAGGTGCCTAACCCCTACTGATTTCAATCTGCCTCTTTTGGTGCCCACAGACATTTAAAAAACTGGCTCTCTGCCTCAGTTCCCCTGTAAAATGTGGATAATAGCAAAATGGATAATAGCAATGCCTTACATCACTAGGAATAAATTGTGAGGTGCTCAGATAGTTGATAATGGGAGCTCTGTTTCTGGTGCTGGGAGGAGCTGGGGCTTACTTATTAGAGACGGGCAAATTGAAATTGACCTTTATTTGGTTCTGTTCATGGCTCTGCCTCTCACTGTGACCTCAGGCAAGTGATTTGCCACTCTGTGCCTTAGTTTCCCCAGCTATACAGTGGGGATGATATTGACTTCACAGGGTGGATGAGACTTAATATTTGTAAAACACTTGGGCTGGAATTGTCAGAGGAGCCTAAGGTGATAAGTAAGGTGCCTAATTCCCTTGGACTCCTCTGAAAGCCTTTGTTGGAGATTATTGGAAGAAGGGAACTAGAGAAGGAGAAACCCTTATTACTGTATTAATTTTAGTGGGTGTAGCTTCTGCATTATTGGTGACTTGCTGCTGCTTACTCCTAAAGGTGGGAACATCCTGCTGTGGAGGCTTTTACAATCCTGTCTCTGCTGTAACTTTTAAAAATTAAGTTTCTGACATAGGTATGGCAGGGTTGGATGTGGTCTGTTTGCCATGTTTTGCTCTGTGTATCCTAAACCACTGTTGGTATCTCTTCATTTTAGGCTGAAAATGGAATTGATGAGCTGGGAGGAAACAGTTGCTTTGGAGAAATGGCACAGTTCCAGATATGGGGCTCAGTGAGCTGGTATGAGATTGGCTTTTTACAGAGGAATGGAGAATCCCTGCCCAGGGGGTAAATACTACATAACAGCAAAACTGTCAAAATCTAGGGGCAACTATAATGGGTTAGAACAGGGGGGCTAAGAGTTAGGACTCCTGGGTTCTGTTCCCAACTCTGGGGGAGTGTTGACTAGTGGTTAGAGCAAAGGGAATTACTTCTAGTTGTAGAGAAGGGGGACTGGGAGTCAGGACTCCTGGGTTCTATTTGGCTACCTCTATAAGTGCTTTAGCAAGACCTCGAATTTCCAACCTGGAGAGAGGACTCCAGGGCATTCTTGTTAGATGGTCTGGCAGGCCTAATCCTGCCCTGTTCTATCTCCCTTCCCCCAAATGGTGCAGGCTGAGGTGTGTCAAACCTTTAGCTTTGGCCTTTGTAATGTAGCAGATATTTTTCAACTCTGACTTGATCAAAGTATCTGTTACCAGCTGTGTTGGCCAATCCACCATTCAGTTGTGGCAGTGGAGTGTAGGAGTGTCTTGTGGCTTCACATGTCTTGAGGCCTTCAGATTTTAAGTCCTCATTGTCCAGGACTGGTTCATCTCTTCCTCCTGCCACTGCAGATAAATTAATGCTTTCTGTCTGAAGCTGTTCGGTCTTTTGCTTGAGGCCTTAACAAAATTTGAGATCCTGCCTGCTCACTGTGGATGTTAAAAGGGCCATGTGATCTTCTGTAAGCATCAGGAGGGGGCTTACCTAGTTGTCTTCTAAAATATTCCCCTCCCTTTTCCTCTTGCACTTTGCGCTCACTGCCTCCCTCCACCCCAGACGTGACTTCCTTTTACTCCTGCTGTTTTCCCCTCGATGTATAGTGTTTTCTCTTTCTGCCTAGATATGCTCCCGTAGAACTGGGCTGTGGTGTGCTGGGAATTAGGTATAGATGCATCCAGTGGCAACTCTGATCTCTGATGTAGCTGCTACAGTAGGAGAGAGGAAGAGGCTGTGTTGGTCGCTCTCTTATGAATGTTTCTTTGCCCGTTTCAGATTGTGGAGAGGCTGAGGATGAAGACTGACTCCCCAGCGCCATGAAATGATCGGGGCTGAAGTGGAAAAATTAACTACTGTAACTGAATCTTGAAAATGGTCTGTAATGAAACATCCTGGACCTGAGCACCAAGGACAGTAGGGTAAGGGCCTCCAACTAAGTATGGCCTTAATGAAAAGGAACTGAGTGGTTTTATGGCCTACCTGAGCTGAGATAAATATAATCAGCTCCTGTGCTTTCAAGGCTTGTTCTGGTCTCTTAGAAAGTAGCCAGGGATGTGTTGCTAGAGGCAGGATGCCTGACTTGATGGGCCCATCCATTGTTTTATTAGCTGTGTTACACTGTAGCCTAGAGGCCCTACTGTGCTAGGGTTTGTACAGACACTTTATTAGAGACCATCCCTGTCCCAAAGATTTTTGTTGGCTTTGTCTACTTAGGTTATAAAGGATGGAAAAGAGGAAGTATCAGCATTGCAGATGGGAAACTGAGTATCAGCATTGCAGATGGGAAACTGAGGTACAGAGAGCTGAAGACTGAAATTTTCAAAGGAGCCCACTGGAGTTAGGTACCCAAGTCTGAGATTTAAAAGGATTTGTTTGAGGTCACCCAGGGAGTCTGTGGCAGAGCTGAGAACTGAGCCCAGATGTCCCAGTCCAGAACTGTCACCACACAACTGTTCCTGTGCTGGAGGCACTTTTTAATTCTTCAGTTTCCATGGCGAGACCTATGTTCCTATGTCTCAGACTCCGGAAATATTGTGGATAAGGTCCTCGTTCTTGTGGCACAATGAGTGCCCCTTGGACAGACACTTAGTATTGGGGGAAGTGCACTACTGTATGAGACAGCCCATAATTGGATGTATGGGAGCTATCTTGAGGGTGGGTGTGGAGGGGAGACACAGCCTACAAGAAGTTTCTTCTCAGACCCATGAGACCCCTCTTTTTGCCATTGGTGATGTTGCAGCTGGGTTTGAGGGCATGGGTGGGGTCTACCATGATGAACTGTATGTTCAGTCGATCTTTCACCTGCTCCACCCTGATGCCACATGTGCCCTCAGCAGACCCCACTACACCAAGGAAGGAGAGAAGCATTAACTCCCTGTGTGGCTCCCATTTCGGGCCTGCAATGAAATCTGGGCATTTCCCATAGTAGATGGTGTCAAGGTTTAAGGCCAGGAGGTGTAAGACCATTATAGCCATCTAGTCTGACTTCCTGCATTGTAGGGGGGCATAGAACATCACCTAGTAACCCCCACTATGACTCCTTGACTCCTTCCCCTTTCTGAAACTCGGCTGTTCTCCCTGCATGGTCCTTTAAAATAGTTCCCTGCATTAGCTCTTGCCTCACAGCGTCTCCAGGTAACTTCACTGTGCCGTTTCCTTGTCTGTAACTGCTGTGCCCTTAGCAGCTGCTCGTATGGCCATACTGAAAAGCCAGATCTTCGTACGCCAGAAGGAACCGTTTGATTGCCTAGTCTGATCTCCAGTTTAATACTGGCCAGAGAATTCAGTCTGGATTGGAAGACAGCAAGGAATGGAGCATCCACCGTCCCTTGGGAGTTTATTCAGTCACCCTTGCTGTTAGAAATGTGCGTTATTTCTAATTTGAATGTGCCTGGCTTTAACTTCCAGACATTGGTTTTGTTCTGCCTTTCTCCGCTAGATTAAAGAGACCTATAGGACCCTGTATTTTCTCCCAATGAAGGTTCTTGTATGCTGTAATCAGGTCACCTCTCTCAAGCTTCCTTTTCTTGATTTAAACTAAACAGATTGAACTTCTTAAGTCTCACTATCAGGCATTTTCTCCAGCCCCGAACCACTTTAATGGTTCATTTCTGAACCCTCTCCAGTTTTTCAATGTCCTTTTTAAAATCTGGACACCAGCACTGGATGTGGTATTCCAGTATCAGACTCACCAGTGCTTTATACAGGGGTAAAATCACCTCCCTGCTTCTAGTAGCTACTCCCCTATTTATGCATGCAGGGATTTTATCTGTCTTTCAGGTGAAGCTGGGAAGCCAGGGAGTCCATGTTGCAACGTGAGGAAGTTGGGTAGGGAAGCAGCTAAAATTCTCAAACACTTGAGGTCTCAGAGTCGTGGTGACTGGTGTGTGGGAGAGGCAACCACATTGCCACTTTTAGGACGAGGAGGAGTCTGCTGTGATGAACTGCATGTTCAGTCCATGTTTCACCTGATTTACCTTGATTACACACATGCCCAGAGCAGACTAATGAAACAAACACCTGTAGCTGAAGTCTGATTTGGGAGTGGGGGAGGAACTGATGTTCTAATGGTTTCCAATGCAACCATATGTAAAGTCCCAGACAGTGAGGGGAATAAGTAGCAGATCCAGGGGACCTCTTCAGAAACATGGATCTGGTTTCTGTGCAAATGAAGAAGGAACAGAGATACAAGGAAATGAGTTTTCCCTTTAGCTGATAGCATGCTCTTTTATAAATAAGGTCATGATCTGGAAATAATTCCTCTTTGCTTCTGTAGGGGCAAGAACTCTGAAGACAAGATTTGCTGGTTTCGCTTCTCCCTCCTCACCCTGGATCCCTTCTAGGAATCATAGATGTAAGTGCTGCAGGAAGTTCGTATCCATCCAGTTTCTTAATGTGGTCCCAAATTGGTACCCCCAGCCAATGTCACCATCGAGGAAGGTGTGGGTCAAAAAAGGGGTACTATGGTAGACATAGTTTTCCAATAGTTAATAAATGTCTGGCATAGGGTGCAACATGTGTTCCTCATTCAGAACTCATTCAGTGACAAACAGTCTCTGAACTGATCTTCCAGACATTGCCAGGCAATCTTTCAGTGCCGGAAGCTGCAGGTGCTTTCAGAAAGCCATATCTTTCTGCACATATGAACGGGCACTCCCTGCTGCAGAACTTTACTGAGGTAACTGCTTAGTAAAAGTTTGCTATTTCGGGAAATTAACGGGTGTTCTTTCTAGGGAGTCCTCTTGCTCTCAGAGCTGTTCATTTAAGGAATAGTGGCCATGGTAACCGTTCCTCTTGCTGCCACGAACCATGGGCAGTGGGATTTTGTGTCATCGCAGATTACACTTGGCCTTCCTTCACTCAGGGTGCTCTTGGATGGGTTTGGCTGTCCGTTAGCACCTTCTGCGGGGTCAGAATACTCAGAGGCAAAAGGGGACTGGACTCTGGGGACAGAAATAGGGTTTAAAAACAACCTGTTTTGTACATATTGCTCTGTAAACTTTAGGCAGTGGGCTATAATAACCAGATAGTAATTTTTCAATGAGAGCTGAAAGATTGCCTGCACTGAGGCACTAGGAGCTATGCTGGCCTCAGCTGGGAGGAGTTAGCTTCAGTGCACCAACTGGGTTTCCAAGACACAACTGTGTGCTGCATTCTGCATCTGTGAACCTTTATCTTTACGGGGATGATTTGAGATGAGCCTTAAAGGAAAGGAAAATGTATCTTTCTCTCCACCAGCATCAACTGTAAGAGAGAATTTGGGGCCTGAAGATTAAAAGATTTGCCCCATCTCCAATCTGCATTACAAAGACTCTTTGAAGTTATGTCCAGGAAAGGCTATACTAAAAACAGGATAAATAATAAAACTAGATTGAATGGATGTGTAAAAGTTGGGTGTTTTTTGTACAAAAGGGCAGTGGTAGAACTGGGGGAAATGGAGCTTTATCAACTCTAATCCACTGGTCTGAATTTAGCCCAGGTCAATAGTGGCTGTAGTTGGGATTTTCAGAGGAAATTTAAGGGAGTTAGATGCCATGCTGCTTTAGTTCCTTTGAAAATCCCATCTTTAATGCATTGCAATTTTCAGTTGCCCTTTCTGTGAAATAAGTTAGGGCTTGATCTCATATCTGAGATAAAAATACCTGGACAAGTATTGTAAAACTCCTAGTCACTAGTGTCTATGCACTTGTACAAAATTGAGGATCAGGATGGTAACAAACATTGATCTATTTACTGCTGTGTCCAAAACTACTTTCCATTCTTCCATGAATTGACTCCATTATGTCCACTATCTGTTTTCTACTACCAACACCATTTAGGTTAGGCTGAGATTTTCAGATGCACTCAGGATTTGGACACCCGGTTACCAATTAAAAAATAATGGGAATTTACTAGGCAAATCCCATAAATTTGAAAATCTTAACCTAAATACATTTAAACCATGTCTCCCCCACCCTACAGGTGCACACTCGCACCTCTGACACCAGCTCAGACCTTTATTTCGTGCTTCGAATGTTGGCATCCTCTATCATCCTGTTTTCTCTTCACCCCACATAAACAGACATAGATCCTTTCCCATTGACCTGGGGGCCACCGCTGCAGTTCTGCTACATCTAGCAGCTGTTGTGCTGAACAGCTGGGAGACAGTGAGAGAGATGGAGCTGAGAGGCAATGCTATGTGAACCAAATTCAGCAACATGTAGTTTTGAGTTTAGGTAACCAGGGGAGTTCTGTTGAAGTCAGGACAAATTTTCAGTGTCAGAAGCAAAGATGCCAAGCTGGACCCTCAAAACCAGGGCCATCTCAGGCTACGCCTTCACTACCGGCCGTATCGGCGGGTAGCAATCGATTTCTCGGGGATCCATATATCGCATCTCATCTAGACGCGATATATCGATCCCCGAACGAGCTCCTGTTGACTCCGGAACTCCACCAACGCGAACAGCGGTAGCGGAGTTGACAGGTTTCGCCACAGACGTCGATCTCGCGCCATGAGGATGGTAGGGAACTCAATCTAAGATACTTCGATTTCAGCTACGCTATTCACGTAGCTGAAGTTGCATATCTTAGATCGATTTCACCCCTAGTGTATGTCTGTTACAGCTATCCCCCTATTCCATTTTGTTTCTTACAGCTGTCCCCATACTCTATTTTGTTTTTGTTCTCCTCCTGTGGCCGCCCTTCCCTGGCTGTTAAGTTGTTTACCAGGGCCACTGCCCTTCTCAAAGGGAGGGCCCCTTAAGTTGTTTAACAAGAGCCATTGCCCTTCTCAAAGGGATGGCCATTTGTGCTGCGTGCTAAATGGGACCGCTGCCCTGTTCAAACGGTTAGTTCTGTTATCACCTCGTTGAACCTGGGCTCGGTGTAGGGCAGGCAGTGTCCAGAGCTGCAAGACCTATTGAGTTTTTAAGATCCTGGGCATGAGTCATAGGCCTCATGTGCTTTTGAGTCACCTATTGCACAGGAATCTGCCCAGACATGTTTCTGTGCTCACCTGCAGTGTTTCCCTGTGCCTCCTCCCCTGTGACAGAGGGCGCCTATCAGGATTACTGGTGGGAGACTGCCTAAGTTTGCCTTTAAAAACAGACATTTTTGAAACACACCTCAGAAAGGTTCCTGCATTGCTGCCTGGTCTGATCAGCCAGGGGTTTTGGAGGGTCCTTTCTCCGTTCTCATTTTATTTTTGAGCGTACCCCTGTTTTTTGAAAACCCCCCCACGAAGAACGAATTGCTGCCTGAGAGATCTCCTGATTATCGAGACCGTACCGGAGCCTTCTGATGTTCTTGCTGCTTCTGCCTTTGCTGCTGCCTTGGGGACTGGTAAGAATCCCTCTGTGAAACTTTCTGTACTTTTATTTTATTACTTTAGCTGCTGGCTCTGTTTCCCTAGCACACAGACTCAAGCTAAACCTTGGTCTGTGTCTTAAAACCTCTCTTAAACTCTGCGGCGCTTTGCCGCTAAAAATAAGTTTGTGCTACTGCTAAGCTCTGCTCCTGTGGGCTTTGCCTCGGGGCTCTCTGCTTTCAGCTGTATCCACTGCTGTAGCCACCATCCCTTGGCTTCCTTGGGAGCTGTATTCTGGGCACATACCACTCTGCCCTCTGTAACTTCCCCATAGCATAAGGTGCATCATAGGGTTTTTTTCTTTTTTAGTTTAATAAGTCATAGTTTAAGATTGTAAAGCTTGTAAGGTTCACCTGCCTTGTTATAGTTTACTGTTTTGTTGCTCCGTATGGTTGCTTGTTATAGTTTTGCTTAGAATTGTGATATTTGTTGTTTTGCCTAGTCATTGGTTAAGATAGATAAGGTTTTTGCTGCTTACATTCGTCTTCTCGCTGTCCCGATCTCTCCCTGAACTTTCCCGTGTCTGTTTTTCCCCCACTCCAATCTCCCCCTCTGTGTGCTTCTCCGTGTCTCCCTGTTATAACCCTTTGCTGCTTTTTTCCCCCGCATCTGCACTCTCTCCGAACTTCCCAGCTCCTTGCTACTTCTCCCCCTGTGAAACTTCCCAAACCCTTTGCTGCTTTTTTTCCTTTGTTTTTGGTGTCCGCTTGTTGCTTAAACCTCTCTCCAGCCCTTCTTTACACTTCTCCGCTGCCCCTCCCCTACCGAAGATCACCATCACACTGCTCCATTGTCCTTACCCTGCAGGGCTTCAGAGTCTCTCGCTGCTTCCAGCCACACTCTCCTCTCATCAGTTGCCACTAATCATTCACTCCCCTTTCCCCTCCTGTTCCTTTACCCAGCCTTTAGGTACACTCTTGCAGATTATCTGCTATCCTAGCCTCACAAATTAAGTCATTAATTTTCTTTTATACCGTTACATTGCATAATTTCATTTGTCACCCATATTGTATTATTGCACTGTGGTTCACATTTTACTTTTAATTATAACACCCCATTGGTTGCTTCCACTTTTCTGATATACTATGTATTTGCATTAATACCGTTGTGTTACATTGTGTATAAGGCCACTAACCACTTAATACATTCTGTCTAATATTGTTGACCATTTTATATAGAAGCTACCATTTTATTTTGCATTTCTTTTTGATATGCTTATTGACTGTACTGTATCCCATTGTGCTGTACCCCACTGTTAGAACTACCTACACTGTTCAATAAAAAGAATCCCCCCCATCATTGTCTATTGTAAACACCATATACACCCCATCCCATCGTATTTCATTGTTAAATTCCCACCACTTCCATTTTCCTTTAATAAAGAAATTAATTGGCACCCCACCTGTGTGGTAATTGCTCCCCAAGATCCCATATACCTGCAGGCAGGGACAGTGTAGACCAGCCCTCAGAAAACATGAGCCATTTGGTCATCAAGAGTTTGAACTAGCTTTTGGGGGTTCAGCTGAACATAAGAAACAAGCATTTCCCCCAAATCCTGTATTTAACATTAAAGCAGCATGAATCCTAAAAATTTGTAATTCTCCAATTTTTATTTTTATTTGTACTCCATATTATGGGAGAAGTTGCAATTTTATTCTTTTAACGTGATTGCTTTTTAACTGGGTGAAGGTCTCTGATTACATGTGTACAGACAAGTACACAAATGCTATGCGATAACTTTGGAACACTGCATGCAATCATTTCCAACTTTTGTGGGAATGTTTGAGGTGGTGAGGGCCAGCAACTTGTTCATTTTTGGGGAAAATGGGAGGAGGGACAGATTGACACATGGAGCCTTTGCCAGCTGTTTAGCACAGCTGCTGCTTCAAGCAACTCTGCAATTGTCTATAGACTAAAGAACTGGTTGATGGAAGCCATTAACACCTTCCACCCTAGCAATACCCCTAGCTCGTTTGTGTGTCCTACCACCAGAATTTAACATTTGAAACCCTAAATAGCTTCTCAGAGACCAATAATAGGGGAAGTGGGGGCATGCACACCACCCCTGGTATAGCGGGGGAGGAAGGGGAAGTAGGAGTGTACAGAACCTAGTGGGGCAAATCCAGTTTGGGGGAAGGGGGCACACAACTCCTGGCATAGAGGGGTATCAGGTGCAGGGAGAGCCCATGCAATTGCAGGGGGAGATTGGGGGACCCTGCTATAGAGGGATGAGAGCATACAGAACCCCTGTCACATGGTAACTTTGGGGACCTTGGCATGGGGGTAAGTGGGAATGGGGATGTACCCATTGCTGCTGGCAGGGGGAAAATGGAGGGATGCAGAAAGTCCCTGATGTGTGCAATAAGATCAGCCTACAGAAGCTATGAAATGTAGAGGCCACCAAGTTAAATCCAAATTAACAAAATAATCCAAATATAACAGTATTGAACCCTCAAACCAGCTGGTAAGATTTGCAGTTAGCAGTGGGAGTAGTTGAATCCATGGGGAGTTATTTTATGGCATGGTTATTCGGGCAGGGGTGGAGGAGTGAGACCAGTACAAACAGGGATGTCTTTAGCATCCTGGGAAATGGAGTCTAAAGTCACCAGCTGTCATAAGTTCAAAGCTGGCCCTTTCCAGCAGCAGCATCTCCCATCAGTGTAGGAGGCAGAGCAGAGTCAATAAAAAGATGGTTGCTCATGTGTTGCCCCTAACATGCAGATGAGCACCATTTTGACTTGGCTGTTGTTGGGATCCTAGTGGTGCTGTTTTGATGTGGGTTGAGAGGGTAATGTGGGTGCCATTTTGATGTGGTTTTTATGGAGTGCCATTTTGATAGGGGTTGAGAGTTGGGATGTTGGGTATCTTTGACAGTTTTTATTGGAATCTCTTTGGTATCATTTTGAGATGGGGTGGAGGTGGCATGTGGGTGCCAGTTTGACTTGGCTTTTTTGTGGGGGAAGCTTTGGGTACCACTTTGAAAAATGTTGCAGTGGGTACCATTTTTGACATAGCTTTATGGGGAAACTGGATGCCATTTTGATGCAGGTCAGGGAGCTGATGTGTCAGTGCCATTTTCCCCTGGATCAGGAGTGGATGCATGGCTCCCCTATTGAAATTGGTTGGGCGGCGGGTGGGTGCATGGATGCCCTGTTGATACCTAGGGCAGGCGGGTGCCCTGATGATGTGGGTCAGGCAGGTTGCACGTGGGTGCACTGGTGATATGAGTTAGGCAGCAGGTGCATCATGGGTGACCCATTGACGTGGGGCTGGCAGCAGCAGGTCGGGCAGCCGGGCTGGGGAGGTGCCCTGGTGACGGGCCTGGACGCTAGCTCAGCAGTAGCATGTGGTTCTGCCTGGGCTTGTCGGCAGGGAAGGCGGCGCTGTGGCCGCTCACTTCACCACGTCACAGCGGCCTTCCCCCACAGTGGCTGTGCAGAGAGGCCGGGGAGGGATTTTTGGACCAAACCATTTCCGCAGAATGGGGCTGTTTGGTGTAAAAAGGCTGAGACCCTTTTGGGTGTATTTTGGGATACCAGCGTCTAGTCAACATATTTTGTAGCGAATTTTGTCTTCATGGCTCAAGAGCTAGATGGATTTTGCGCCACTTCAGCTCCTAGTCCTTTTCCCCCTTTCTCTACAATGGTATGTCTCGTGCGCCTTCCCCGCCCTCCCCTCAAACAGGGCTTTGGGCAGGGCGGGCGGCGCGAGACGCTTTGGGACGCTGA
Organism: Gopherus flavomarginatus; assembly: GCF_025201925.1. Taxonomy (NCBI): domain Eukaryota; kingdom Metazoa; phylum Chordata; order Testudines; family Testudinidae; genus Gopherus; species Gopherus flavomarginatus. The sequence goes on from NC_066628.1 coordinate 16,366,805, forward strand.
AGAGTGAAGCTGCCCCGCACCGCTGTTATTGGCGGGTGCAAGCGGGAGGGAGCGGGGGCGGTGCTGGAACGCTCCTCGGCGAGGGGAGGGGCAAGCGGACGGAAGCAGCGGTGCATGCGCAGAGACGGATTTACTTGCCAGAAGCGGTTATTTTCCCGCCCTTTCCCTGCCCAAACGGATTTTTTTTAACCGCTGCGTGGTTTCCGCTCAATGAGCGAGCAGCCCTCATATTATTTTGGGCGTGTCATAACTTTAGTCCCAGATATGGACCTTAGCGTCCAAAATATGGGGGTTAGCATGAAAACCTCCAAGCTTAGTTACCAGCTTGGACCTGGTACTGCTGCCACCACCCAAAAAATTAGAGTGTTTTGGGGCACTCCGGTCCCCCTGAAAAACCTTACCTGGGGACCCCAAGACCCAAATCCCCTGAGTCTCACAACAAAGGGAAATAATCCTTTTTCCCTTCCCCCCTCCAGGTGCTCCTGGAGAGATACACAGAAGCAACCTCCATGAATCTAAACAGAGGGATTCCACCCCCTCTAATTCCAGTCCTGGAACAAAAAAAAAAAACACTTCCCTCTGGCTTCTTCCTCCCACCAATTCCCTGGTGAGTACAGACTCAATTTCCCTGAAATTTCCCAGTAAAGAAAACTTCAACAGGTCTTAAAAGAAAGCTTTATATAAGAAAGAAAGAGAGAAAAATACATACAAATGGTCTCTCTGTATTAAGATGACAAATACAGGGTCAATTGCTTAAAAGAAATATGAATAAACAGCCTTATTCAAAAAGAATACAAATCAAAGCACTCCAGCCACTATATTCATGTAAATACAAAAGAAACCAACTCTTTGGTACTCACAACTTGGAAACAGAAGATTAGAAAGCAGAAATACTTCTCCAAAGCTCAGAGAAAGCAGGCAGACAGAAAACAAAGACTCAGACACAACCTTCCCTCCACCCAAAGTTGAAAAAATCCGGTTTCCTGATTGGTCCTCTGGTCAGGTGCTTCAGGTGAAAGAGACATTAACCCTTAGCTATCTGTTTATGACACGCCCCCCAAATTGCAGACTGTGGGGAAGCTCACTGGCGGCGATTTGCTTCTAGAACTTTAAAATAAACAGATTACTACAACACATGCACCTTTACATATATTTTCCCGCCCTTTCCCTGCCCAAACAGATTTTTTTTAACCGCTGCGTGGTTTCCGCTCAATGAGCGAGCAGCCCTCATATTATTTTGGGCGATACTAGCTCCTCCCCACACCCCGTGTCAGTCTTTCCCGCCAAATATAAAGGAGTGTCAAATTCACCCCGCAGGGCATGAAGGTACAGCCGCCGTTTTATAAAATGGGGCCATTTGTGATTCAGTGGCTCTGTCAAAGCCAATGGGGCAACCGTCCCCCACACACCCTGTACACACACTCCTAAAAACACCAATGGGGTGCCCACTAATCCCACATGGGCTTATATCAAAGCTGTGAGGCACCCATTTTGGCACGTTTCATGCTTATGCTATGGCAATGTTGGCGATATTGGCTCATGCCAAACCAGTATGGGTGGATGCCCTAAGAAGGCCACTTTAATGACCAAAAAACACACTGCTGTCAGCCAGGCTCACATTAACAGACAGAAAGTCCCAATATTGCCAATTTGGATATATTAAAAATCCATCATATGGACTCATGGCAGTACTCTGCAAACACCACACTCTCAACAGCAGGAAAACATTGCATAGTTGCATTGTCAAAAGGTGCATCATCCAAAGCAAGGAATCCTATGTAGATGTGTGACCAGACACCACTGGTATTCACTAAACCTGTATTGGTGGGACAACAGAAATCCGTGTTGGCCCATGTCATAGCCTATAATGGCAGATGGAAATAATCCTCTACCAGCACCTGTGAAACTGCCATTGGTGCACCCCAAACCTGCACTGAAAGCCTTGCAGAAAACTACAAATACACTTTGGAAGTAGTTGCTTTAATAGCCATATAGTTCCCCCTCAAAACTTGCACACACAATTGACTAGCCCAAGATCACAAAATGAAGCTATAGGGAGTCAGGGTGGGTGAAGTGATAGCGTTTACTGGATAAACTTCCTTTTGTGTAAGAGACAAGCTTTTGAGATAGAGCTCTTCTTTTGGACCAGACCTGGACCAAGCTCAAAAACTTATTTTTTATTGAACCAGCTTCTATTGATGAAAGAGACATCACCTCACCCACCTTGTCCCTCTAATATCCTGGGACCAACATAGCTACAACAACACTGCAAAGTGAAACAACGGCAGAGTTAGGAAGCAACTGCAGGAGCCTTAATTTCAGTCCCACCTGTTCTAATCACTAGAAAACAGGCTTCTCCCAGAACTGGGAATAGAATCCAGTAGTCCTGCCTCTCAGCTCCCTAGACTCTACTGCCTGTGCAGAAGAGGGGATGGAAACTAGGAGTCCTGACTCCTAACCACTAGACTCCACTTCTCTCCCACAACTGGAAGAGAACCCAGGAGTTCTAACTCCCAGCCCCATCCTGCTCTAACACCTTGGTGTTAATACAGGCCAAACTTTCATTGGCACACTGTAGACCCCATGTGCATTGGCAGAAGTAAAAAGCTGGATAAGCACATACCCAAAAGCTGGGCATCTCTGGCAACCGTGCTGCTCTATCACCTTTGACATGCACAGGACTCTCCCAATGTGGCTTTTGGACACTATTAAAAGAATTAAAGTTGCCCCTTCAAAATATTAACTAGACTGGAAGAAATGTCACCTCCTAAAGGGACATGGCCAATTTCACTCATGGGTTGTCCAGAACTCCAAAATGAGGATTGACACTTAGAGTTTCCCCAAATAGCCCTTTAAAAGTATCCAGTGTCCATTTTAGTGGCCAAATGTGGGATTTTGGTTGCCACCACTTTTGAAAATTGGGCCATTTTTTTCTTCACAGAGACAAGAGGTTTCTGAAGAAAAATATCCAACTGGTTATTTTGATACTGCATAAAAGTGTCAGTGTTTCCACTTCAGCTTTTAAGTTGGAATATATAAAGCAGCATAAGGAAGTTAGATGCCTGAGTCCCAATATTCAATGGGACTTGGACGCCTAACTCTTTTAGGCCCCTTTAAGAATCCCAGCTTGTATGTTTGTTTTGCTCTATAAGTTTGGTGTGGTGAGTGGCAGATTCCTTTCCACCAGGGGGTATTTGTTTTGGAGTCAACACCCTTGCTATTGGCTCTGTTGAAATGTCCGTGTGTGAGGATATGTTGCTGTGCAATTACTGCAAGTGCCGTGTCAAGCTCTCAGGCTATGCCTGGGTCACGGCTTGCTCACACATCTTCTGTGACCAGCACGGTAGTGGGGAATTCAGCTGTTCACCAGCAGTCTGTCCTGCCTGCAACAGTGCCCTCTCTGGCAAGCTAGACATTGTTCGCATCGAGCTAAGTCCCTCTGAAGAACACAAGGCCATGGGTTTGGCTGGACTTCGGCCAGAGACTGTGCTGGACATCAGCTCCCGTGCACTCTCCTTCTGGACATACCAGGTAAATCCACCCCAGGTGGGGCATCAGCATGATGTCCTAGGATAGGTAGACACTTTCAAAAGTGTCTCTGAAAATATAATTGGGAAGCGATTTTTTTGTTAAAGGAATGAAAAATCCAAAATTCAGTCTTTATGGCTACTTATATCTTGTACATGGAGGGCAGAGCTGACACCTAGGTGACTCCAAAGGGAGGGCCAGCATGCTATATTTTTTGGCCTGAAAACTGTGGAAAGGAGCCAAAGGGAATGGAATAGGATTAAGAAATCCCATTGTTTGGTTTTGTTGGGACCACAGAGAAGGTTCACTCTCCAGTTCAAAATCACCGGAGTGTGGCATGTGCCCTTCTCCCTCCCTCCTTCTCTGTCCAACTGTCAGTGTAAAACATTATCACTCTATTAGCCATTCCTCTCTTTCTCATCTGTCACTGTGGAAAGTTCTCTCCATCTTTGCTATACATTCTTTCTTTCTTACGTCACAACAGTATCAAAGCACCTCACAAACATTCATGAATTATCCTCAAGGAGAAGTATGTCTCTATTACTATCTCCATTTTACATGTAGGGAACTGAAGTACGGACATTAAAGCAACATTTTTAAGTGTCCACTAATTTTAGGAGCCTCGCATCTGACTGCTCAACGTGAGACCCATATGACCTGATTTACAGAGATGCTGTGTGTGACAGGTTGAGTCACAGAAACCCACTTGGGACTGCCACCTGATGTGCTGAGACTACTTCTGAGCCCATTTTCCCTGCCAGCTTGGGACTTCAGTAGCCTGTCTTGTTGAGACAGACACGCTAGCCTGCTACAAACACAGACCCAGGTCTGAACCACATCCCCCACAAGCTGAAGACTTAACTGAAAACAGCTTAAAAAGTTCTCCTTTCTCTAGCACCCAGATACCCAGTTCCCAATGGGATCCAAAGCCCAAATAAATCCGTTTTAGTCTGTATAAGCTTATTACAGGGTAAACTCATAAATTATTCACCCTCTATAACACTGATAGTGAGATATGCACAGTTTTTTTGCTTTCCCAGGAATTAATGACTTGCTCTGGGTCAATTAATAAGCAAAAAGTGATTTTATTAAGTATAATAAGTAGGATTTAAGTGTTTTCAAGTAATAACAGACAGAACAAAGTAGATTACAAAGCAAAATAAAACAAAAACATGCAAATCTAAGGCTAATACAGTAGGAAACTAAATGCAGGTAAATCTCACCCTCAGAGATGTTCCAATATGCTTCTTTTACAGACTAGACTCCTTTCTAGTCTGGGTCCAGCAATTACTCACCCCAACCCCCCACCCTCCCACCTCCGTAGTTACTGTCCTTTGTTCCAGTTTCTTTCAGGCATCTCTTTGGGATGGAGAGGCTATCTTTTGAGCTAGCTGAAGACAAAATGGAGAGGTTTTCAGGGCCTTATATAGTCTCTCTTTTGTGGGTGGAAACCTCTTCGTTCTCCTGTGTAAAATTCCCTCAACAAGATGGAGTTTGCAGTCACCTGGGCAAGTCACATGTCTATGAATGACGCAGCTTTTTGCAGGCCGACACCATTCTTTACATGTTAGTGTGAATGTTCCCAGGAGAGCTCAGATGTGGATTGGCACCTCACAAAATCCATGGTTAGTTAAGTGTTTCTTGATTGGGCACTTACTGAGAATAGTCCTTTCTGAAGAAGCTGACCAAATGCTTCACTGAGGCTACTTAGAACCAAACAAGTACACAATCAATATTCATACTTTGAATACAAAAAAAAAAAAAAGATACACGCATACAGACAGCATAATCATAACCAGCAGACTATAACCTTTCCATAGACACCCCACTTGGCCTCCTTGTATAAGACCTGGTGCAACCATAGGACCTTGGTTGCAACAAGGATTTATACAGTCACAGTTTATGTCAATAACATCACACTGTGCACCCCACAGCTCTTATCAGCTTCAGCTGGAGTGTGGAGTGCTCAGTACATCTGAAAATCAGTCCGTAGATGTCTCATGTTGGCAATCCTAAATTTGAGTCCCTCTTGAGAATATTGACATAAGTGACTTACCCAAAGTCACTGTGGCAGCAATGGGAACTGAATCCAGATCTCATAAGTCCCAGTCCAGCACCTTAACACCAGACCATTCTTCCTTTGGTACACTGTAGTCATGCTACAATATCTCAGATGCGGTGACTTCACTTTCCTTTGACAATTAGTGGTCAAAGAAGCCTGTCACATCTGTCATAATCTCCACATGGCAGGTTCACCAGGAGCACCTGTACCAGGAATACACCTAAAGCAAGGCTGAGGGACACCTGAAGCAGATGGAGAAGGTGTACACCCAGCATCTGCAGAGCAAGGACATGGAACTGACCTCCGTGAAGAGCGAGGTCTCCTCCCTGAAGAAGGTGCTGGAGGAGTATAAGAAGAAGTTCAGCAAGCTCTCTGAGAAGCTCATGGAGCGTAACCGCCAGTACCAGACACTCCAGGGCCTCTATGACAGCCTCCGTCTGCGCAACATTGCCATAGCTAATCAGGAGGCTGCCCACGAGCCTCCCATGATGCCTCAGCCTGCTGTCTTTGGCTTCCCATTGGGTAAGATCTGTGGAGAGTTCTCATTTCACTACTCACAGAGGTTGCAAAAGCAGGCATAAGAAGTCACTACACTGATACTATTAGTGGAAGGGACAAGGGTTTAGTGAGCTATAGAGACTGAACTCTCCCTCCATGCGATAGGACAGGAGGAGGCACATATGTGTGTGTGTTTGAAGAAAAAGGGCTTCACACAGAGCAGTCACTCTCCAAGTGATGTGAAATATTTGATTAGACACTCCTGTGTGAGACAAGTTGATGGGTTCTCAGCTTGGACAGTTGTCCATCTATCAAACCCCACTCATACTAATAGCCCCACCTCCTTGGCAGCCTAAGAGGAGAGACCATGGACTGAAAGGGCAATGGAGATTAAGCTCCTTTCTCCTCCATCAGAGGGGATTTTTCCAGAACATGGGTTAATTCACACCCTGAATCTGAAAGCTTTGAACATCCCTTGTAATTTCTCCAACCTTAGCTAGCCACGTGGTATCACCAACACACAAACTTTACTGTGAGTCTCTGGGCATTTGGTGTGTTTAAAAAAAGGGTAAGTTTCTAGCCCCCATGGTTGCAGAGAAAAGAGGGAATCTGTGACCAATAAATGCTACAGAACCAGAAGGAAATTTTGTATATAATATAATTTTAAGAACATGATGATTTTGTAAGCAAATCTCATGAATTTTGGGGGCTGGACTCTTGAGCGTTGCATTTGTCTCTTTCATGGCTGGTACCTCCTCATCAAAAGGTTTACGAATCCAGGCTAATGGATTTGAAGGCTTGATTTAGACCTAAAGTCCACCATGTCCTGTGACAAACCCAACCTTAGCTCCTGGATTTAAATCAAGCCGCGGTCACTCATGGTCTTAGATTTGGAGATTCTATGTTCAATCCCCGAATTGTCACACTACTATAGTCACTAATGTCTATCTTGATAGAGAATCCAGCATCCAACTGACCCTGTATCACCCCCTTACTAGGTAATGCTGCCAAGTTCCCTGGGCATGCCACGCCGGTCCAGGGCAGGTGTGGAGAGGGAGACTTCCACTTCAAACCCGTCTTTGCCACATCCCTACCTGCGGATGAATCCAGCAACAGCTTCTTCACCTTCGCCTCTCCCAGCAATGAGCTGGAGCCACGTCCTGGAGCCAGCAGGGCCTACAAGATGAAGAGGATATAACTGGTAATGTGCCTTCCACATTTGCCTCTTGGAAATTCAGCCCATCTGTCAGCGGGGGAAAGAGCGAAAATGCATATTGTCTGGATCTGAGATTCTCCTCAGTATCGGGATATTTCTTTTAGGTATTGTAATGTAATCAACCTCTGACTGGCACCGGCAGATTGTCTTGACTTCTCATCCTAGTCTGTAATGCCCTGTCACCTCTGAGTGTCAATTTCATTATCACAATCTGTCACTAATAGACTGTCTTTTAGACTGTAAAACTCTCTCACCCTTGGATTGCCCCTCTCAGATTGTAAAATTGACACCCTCTGACTGTAGTATTCCATCGCTTTTGGACCAAGATCCTCAAGGCACCTAAATACCTTTGAGGATCTGGGCCTGGTTCTGATGTACTCTGCTTAATAGGTTACAAATTCATTGTTGTTGTCTGTGTGAGAGAGAGAATGTATTTGTGCATGCAAATCTATTCATGTATCCTGGTGTGTTTTGCCTCTGTGTGTGTATGTGGGTCAATCTATGTGTGGGTGTGTTTGTCTGTACACATGGGTGTATAAATCTACACATGGGTGTATAAATCTAGATAGCTGTGTATTGTCTCTGTGTGTAAGTTAATATGTATGCTTAAATCTGTGTGTATTTTGGTGTGTCTTTCTCTCTAGTGTATGCGTACAGATATACATGTGGGTAGGTGCCTCTTGCTGTGTGTGCGTTTAGCTCTGAATGGGGGAGGGTGCGTAGCTCCATGGGTGTGTACATGCATAGTCTGTGTAAGTGTGTTTTTTTGCTTCTACATTTATGCTTGTGTTCATATGTGTGTGTGTATTTCTCAGTGTTATCCAGTGTGTTCACCTGAGTACACTCCACCTCATCCTTCCCTTTGCAGTTATCCCCCACCCCCACTTCAAGTTCAGCTATGCTCATTTCACACTCATTAATTTAGCCCTCACTTTCATGAGGATTTATAATCTTTGGGCCCCACAATGGGAGAAGCAGGATTGGTTTTGGCATCTTGCAACCGATGGATTTGTGCACTGTATAAAGTGACCTTTGTAAATAGGTTGTTCACCCTCTCAGAAATAAGGATTAGCGAAAAAAGAAACAAAAGATTTTTTTTTTCCTATCTTGGTTTCTAGTTCTTGTTGGATCAAGGATGTCTGCAGTGGGGGAGGCAGGCAGCATGGGGAAGGCAGGTTGGATGTGAGGATATGAGATCAGGGCAGGATCCCAGGAGTGAGGGAGGTAGGTGGCGTGGGGAGCACAGGCTAGGTGGGAGGGGAGTGGTAAACTGGGGAAGGGATCCCAGTAATAGAGGAGACAGCAGCATGGGACATGCAGGCAAAGAATGGGAATTGGGGAGAGATCCCAGCAGCAGGGAGGAGGGTGGTGTGGGGAGTGCAGGTCAGGCTGCAGGGAATGGTAAATGACGGGAGGTGGGCAGTGTGGAGAGTGCAGGCTGGTGGGGATGCGGGGGAGGATTGGTGAGGCAACCTGGTAGCTGGCCAGGGGAGTGGAATCAGAAAGGGATCCCAGCAGAGATGGAGGTGGGCAGTGTGGGGAGCACAAGCCAGGTTGCAAGGGAGTGGATGTAAATCAGGGGAGGTGGATAGCAGGGTGTGCTCAGCCTGGGGAGGGGTTGGGCAGCACTGGCTGGGATAGGGTTATACCTCCCAATATTTCAAGTGGCTACAGTGGGATGGGTGCTGCCCGCAGGGGAAAAGTCGTCTGTGGATGCAGGGGCTAGGTGCTGCCTGGGGGTGGAAGGCCCCTGGAGGGACAGGTGCTGCCCCCAGGGTAGGTGGGGGGTGGGTTGCAGAGTGAGCCTGTCTCATACTCACCCTATAGTGGCAGCTCCTGTCCTGCAGAGCTGGCTGGGCTCAGCTCCCTGCTCTGGGCATTACGCCCTGGTTCCTGGTGTGTGGAGTCACAGCAACGTTTGTGTTTGGCCTGGCCATGCCCTCGCTCCCCCCTCAGTGAGGCTGAGCCAAGTATGAGCGTTACTTCAACCCCACGTGCCAGGGATCAGGGCAGAATGCCTAGAGCAGGGAGTCGAGCTCAGCCATCCCCGCAGGATAGGAACTGCTTCAACTGCGACAGGGGGTTGGGGTCAAAGCGGGACAGTCCCACAAAACCCAGGACCTTTGGAAGATCTGTAGGGCTGCCACCTGTTAGATACAGCTGGGATGGTCCTGAGCCCATCACACTGGACAGCTGATAGCACGAACCAAGCACCCAGATAGACTTCCCAGGACAGCTATCTCAACAAAGGGAAAAGGGTTTTCCTGGGAAAACCTGGACAGGTGGCAACCCTAGCAGAGCATGGAATTAAAAAGGGATCCCAGGAGTGGGAGAGGTGGACAGTGCAGGGAGCACAGGCCAGGTTGTAAAAGGCTGGTAAATGGGGGGAGGTGGGAGGTGTCTGGACCCCCTAATAATCTAACTCAGTTGCCATAGGAACAAAAACCATGACAACCAAATACAGAACACAACCCGGTTTTAGGGTTGAGCTCCTTCCTCCTCGCCCTAATCTCCTACATTGACATCATCTCCACCATCCTGAGGATACGCTCTGCCGAGGGCAGGCATAAAGCCTTCTCCACCTGCAGCTCCCACCTTATAGTGGTTGGCTTGTTGTACGTGACAGGTTTTCTCCAGTACACAAAACCCAGCTCAATCTCCTCTGTGGTTCTGGATGAAATATTCTCCATCCAGTACAACATCTTGACCCCCATGTTAAACCCCATCGTCTACAGCCTGAAAAACAAGGAGGTGAAAACAGCTCTAAGGAATATATTGGGGAAATTCAGGTTTCTCAATTAGTGTTGATTCTCTCATTTTTTTTCCAGTCAGAGAGCAGAGATTTGTGGGTAATTAGTGTATGTGACATTCTCAGCTCAGGTAATGACACTTTGAGCCAAATCTTCCACTGGTCTAAATCAGAGCAGATCCATTGAAGTCAATTGGCCAGATCCCCAGAGTGTGTAAATCAGCATAGCTCCATTGGAACCAATGGGTGCTGGAGTTAGACTCTCAAAGGGTCTTGAGCAGGAGAAATTGAGAGATATCCCATAACGCAGTGGCCAGGGCATGTACATGGGAGGGGACAGATCTGTTTCAATCATTTCTCCTCCTCAGACACTTGAAGCGGGGGACTCCAACATCTGAGATGACTACCACTGGGATAAAAGTTATGCCAGAGCTCTTATTCCTAAGTCTGTCTCCTTGTTTCCACAAAATCAAATGGATATAACTGGCCATCAACAAATTCAGGTGGAAATTAGAGAGAGGTTTCTCACCCTCAGAAGGGTGAAGTTCTGGAACAGCCTTCTAATAGGAGCTGTAGGGATGCACAGCTTAATTAGTTTTGAAAAAGTGTTGGATAAATTTATGACAGTGTGATGGTGTGGGGCAGGGCTCAGCAACCCTGCCCCACAGGCCTCATTTCCGGTTTATGTCTTATTTTCCTAAAGGACATGCTTCAGGGTTTCAGCCAGACACCACCATTCATGAAGGAATCCTGCGTCTTCCCACTAATAGATTCTGGGAGGGTTTTTTTGTCTCCTTCCTCTGAAGAATCAGGGATGGCCACAGTTGGAGATAGGATCTTGGATGGGATGGGCCAGAGCTCTGAGGTGGTACTAAGTTTTCTCTCTCTCAGATGTTTGCCTACATTGTTCTTGCTCACATAGTCAGGGACTAACTGACTGAAAATTAGCTAAGGACACAAAGACTAACTGCACTCTTTTTTTAAGTAGATCAAAAGCAGGAAGCCAGACAAACAATCAATCAGTGGGGAACTGGACGATCGAGTTGCTAAAGGAGCACTCAAGAAAGACATTGCTGTTGTGGAGAAGCTAAATGAATTCTTTGCAATAATCTTCACTGCAGAGGATGGGAGGGAGACCCCTTCATTTTAGGTAATAAAGGAACTGTCACATACTGAGCTGTCAGTAGAGGAGGTTTTGAAACAAATTGATAAATTACACAGTAATTAGTGAAGAGGACCAGATGGCATTCATCCAAGAGTCCTGAAGATACTCAGATTTTACGACTGTAAGGAAAAGAAAGATTTCTGCAATTTCATATCTTATCATTTCACAAGCACTTTCTCCCAAAATTGCCTTCCACCTTCAGATTTGCAACCACTTCCTCCCTGTTGTTTAGAATCAAGTGTAAAATGGCCACACAGCCACACCTTTCACCCCCACTCTGACCCCCTGCCCCACAGCTAAGCCGTTTACTCCCACTCTGGCCCAACCTGCCTAGCTAGGTTTTGCAGTCCTGAGGTCCCAAATGGGGCCATTGCAGAGTAATAGGTCACATCCATAGATTCTTATTGTATACGTTTGTGGGGTTTTTGTTTGGTATTGTGTTTTCAGAAAACCTAAAAAGCCATTTGCACTGAAAACACTCAGTTCAGCCTACATGAGCAATGAAGGTTTACTTTGGTTGTTAGATCAGGTTTAGGATTTTAAAGGATTGTAAGGGAGGTGCCCAAATCCTGTCAATTCTCCCAGTGACTTTAACACCATAAACCAGACCAAGACTCTTATTTCTATTTATTTGAAGGTAAGACCCCGTGGGTTCAGAACCCAGATCTGCAGAGATATTAGACACTTAACCACTCCAAAATGCTACACAGTAGCAGCTGTAACCAGCCTGCACTCCATTTCCCATGACCTGTCATGGAGACAGACCATGGGAAGTTCCACATTAAGGGTTTGATAGGCAGCAGCCCCATGGCTCCTTGCCCTATATAAACCCAATGGGTGCTCTGGGATGTGTCCAGGCAACAGTAGGGATCTTCTGTAGTTGCTCTGACTGTTCTGGCTCTATGTTCTTGAACTCCTGGCTTGACTGTGGCTTGTTTTGGACTTTGCCTTCTGACTCAGACCCTGAAATGTGACTTGGACTCTGATACTCGGTATTGACCCTGGCTTGGAACTGACTATGAACTCCTTGGCTACTTGGAGACTCAGATTTGCCCCTTGGCCCTGACTTGCCCTTTTTGAGTTCTTGATATTGATAGTCTTCCAAATAGCCCATGGAACTGGGGAGTGGTGTAGCTCAAAGGGCTAGCTTGCCTTTAGTATATTCAGTGCCTTACCTTCATTATATTTAGCTGCTTTCATTATATTCAGCTGTAATGCAAGAAACGTACAGGCCTGTATCCTGTAAGATATTAGCTGAAGCATTAGTTAGTGTAAGTGTGGTCAAGTAGGCTGTAACCCTTGGCACAGAGCAACCGTTACCTTTAGATTTTGGGAAGGAAGAAGAGATTGCTCAATGGCAAGAGTTAGAATGGTCCAGTAAGTGTTGCCACAAGGAACATGGAAGTAATAACTGCAAATCTGCTTAAGCAAGGGGTGATGGGTTTGGTCATGAGCTGAAATGGTCGTTACATGTATTAATACAGTAACCTATAGAAGAAAGACACCTCAATATTAGTAGGATGAGGAAATACAAATACAGGGAAGGGGGGCCCTACTGAATATGCATTAGATATAGTGGTGTCAGTGTAACACAGTGGTTCTCAAACTTTTGTATTGGTGATCCCTTCCACATAGCAAGCCTCTGAGTGTGACCCCTGCCCCGTTATAAATTAAAACACAATTAAAAAAAATTTAACACTATTATAAATCCTGGAGGTGGAGTGGCATTTGAGGGTGGAGGCTGTCAGCTTGTGACATATGTAATAACCACATGAGAGCCTGGAAGTTGGGGGGGGGTCATGACCCTCAGTTTCAGAACCTCTGGCATAACATATTATAGAAGTCGCATCCCAGTCTGTGGATGGTAGGAGAGAGAGATCTATCCCTTGGGAGGAGCCAGAATGATGGCCACTGCTGATGAGAGTGAAGATAATGGCTAATATTTCAGGTTGTTTGCAAGGGATGGTGTGAGAATATGGATGTGCAGATGTACATTCTGTAGTCTCTCTATCTGCCTTACTAAATTAGAGTGTTTGTGACTTTGCTAAATATAATAATGAACTATTTGTAAATATAGAAGAGTTCCTATAGTGTGACTGTTGCAACTGTGCACATCGGGGTTCACAACCATATAGTAAATTTAATAATACTGGTTATAGGACAAGAACCTATCAACCCTCAAAGAAAGAACTAGGAATTCTCAAGTGATCAATATAATTAATACACAACCTACAGAACAGGCTACACTAGACAGGTTATGTAGAGTGATTTGGGTATATTCCAAGGGTCCAGTCAGAGTTTGTGTGATGAAGTGGGAATTTTCTGAAATAATGTAATGAAAGACATGCAAGACAGTTATGTGACTAGGGATTGCTACCCAGTGGATGCAAAGGGTTAAAATCGCCTAGGGGCTGAGCAGAAAACATGGTGTGTGGGTGTGTCACGTCACTGTTTGGTGCAGGTAGGAATGGGTCACTAAGGACTATCTGGAACTGACCCATTTCAGTGGAAAATCCAGAAAGACAATGGGAGCCTCAAGGCTTGAATAACTGACGCCTGCCCATGGGCAACTCTAGCAGGCGGAATATGTGAACTCAGCATGGATCTGCAGGAGGAGGAGGAGGAGGAGGATGGGTCAAGAGGTGTCAGGTGGATGGTTTAAGGGCAGCTCTGCAGCCCTCACCTAGGACTAACAGAGGGAGAGAGACAAAAATGGATTCCATGGCAGCTTGGCTGGGTGGCACCCTGGCTGGACCAGGATAGACTGCAGGCTGTGCTTCTCTATGCCAACAGAAGGACTTGCTGTGCAGATCTCAGGGTGTGAAAGGCCACAAGGATTTAAAGAAAAGTGGGACCCTGTGGGGGTCTGGCACACTGAAAGGGTTTCTCCAAGGGACTGTTTAAAAGTTGGGACATAGCATAGATCCTACGAGCAATAAAAGGTGAACAATTGGTAGCAGCCTACTTTAACATACACTATTATATACCCTCCTGGTAGGTCAGCCTACCAATCCACTCACCCTCTTGATATCTAACCACCTACCTATATATACGCAGGCTGAGATTTTTCAAGGAGCCCAAGGGAGTTAGTTCATAGTCAAAGGGATTTTGGAGCTAATGTCCATTGAAAATGTAGGATCACATCCAACTTGTCTCTCTTAGATTCAGACTTTAAATATTCTCCTTAAGTTCTTTGCTTTGCGCTCTGTAAAGTTCTCTCAAATATAATCATGCCTTCCTCCCTCTGAGCCAGTGGTCTTCCAACTTCTTCCAGTTCTGTACTGCTTCTTCCAATACTTCAGTCTCCCCAGTTCTTGGTTTGAAAGTATTCCTCTCTCCAGGCCAGAAGGAAGATTACCATATCACCAGATTTCCAAAGATAGATGCCTACTGGGATTTTCAAAAGCATCCAGTTACATAACTCCCTTTGAAGTCAATGGGAGCTAGGTACTCCTAGGCAATTAGCTGTGTCTTCAGTCACCTAAAGACCTTTAAAAATATGGCCCACAGACCTTTGGAGGACAGTGCATCATTGTTTGAGATCAGCTGTGCTAGACAATAGATATTGGTTTCTTCCTTGACTGACAAGCCTGCATGAGCAAGATTCCTATCCAATGTACTTTTTTAATACTCAAATCCTTAGGTTTGATCTCACTTTTTACTCAGACCTTACTCCCTTAAAACTCCCACTGACTGAGTGAAAATTGCATTTCAATGCATGTTGGGTGCTTAACTCCCTTAGGCTCCTTTGAAAATCCCAGCCTCCATTGCTTTACATACACAAATCATAACTGCACTCTTCTCAGGCAGACCTTAAGCTGAACAACAAAACAAGGAAGAACAAAGTCAAGTTTCCTGATAGAGCACCACGGACATTTCTCCTTTAAAAACAAACTACAGCACTTTTCCTAATGAAATGGAAACTGCAGGTGGCATTTCTAGAAGTGCCTAAATATTTAGAGAACAAGTCAATGGGCCTTGGTTGACCAAGTTGCCTGAAAGAAGAGATGGTGTCCATTCTTCCAAGCATTAGCCTAGTGTTCCTTACTGGTGTTCTGGAAGACTTGGGTTCAATTCCCCATTCTACCTGCTGTAGAGCAGGGACTGAAACTTTGACCTCCCAGCTGAAGGCCCTAACCACCAGTACATAGGTACACAGGGGTGGAGTTTTCTCAAGCTTTCCCATTGAAGCTATTCCACTTATATAAAATTCTTGGCTAGTCATTGGGATAAAATTACACTGTAGCTCAGTGTTAGGGGACTTCTTTGGTAGGTTCAACTCATTGGGCCATTGAGAGTGTTTATATATGTGTGTGTGTGTATATATATATATATATATATAGTTATTTATACGTTGTGGAACAGCTTCAATACACCACAATACCTTATAGCCTAGATATTAAGGAACTTTCCTCAGAGATGGGAGAACTCACTTCACAACTCTGCCTCCACCCCCAGGTAGAGAGGGGAAGAGAACCATGATCCCCCACATGCAAGGATAGTGACCTGACCAATGGACTGAGACACAGGTGAGCTGGGTTCACTTCTGGACTGCACCAGTGACTTCTTAGGAGGGAGAGATAGCTCAGTAGTATGAGCATTGGTGTGCTAAACCCAGGATTGTGAGCTCAATCCTTGAGGAGACCCTTTGGGGCAAAACTCTGTCTGGGGATTAGCCCTGTTTTGAGCAAGGAGTTAAACTAGATGACCTCCTAAGACTTGAGGGGTCCGAGTTTAAACTCTGCCTCCACTGCAGACTGACTTTGCGATCTTTAGCAAATCGTTTAAGGCCAGATTTTTTAACAGGATTTCAGTTCCTAATTCCCATTGAAATCAATGGGATTTATGTGGCCTAAATACCTTTAAAAAACCTGGGTTTAGTCTCCCTTTGCCTCTGTTTGCCACTTGTAATATGGAGGTAAGAGAAGGAGCGTTGTAAGCAAGAGACAAGAAGTGATTCTTCTGCTCTACTCCGCACTGATTAGGCCTCAACTGGAGTCTTGTGTCCAGTTCTGGGCACCACTTTTCAGGAAAGATGTGGCCCAATTGCAGAAAGTCCAGATAAGAGCATCCAAAAAGCGAGTGCCATGTCTCCATGTGGCTAGCAGAAGCAGCAGCAAATCCCCAATCCAGCTACTATGCATTGTGTGGAGCCTCCTGGCTTTCCCTTTGCCTGTGCCCCAAGCACCGCCCCTGCAACTCCCATTGGCTGGGAACTAAAGCCAATTGGAGCTTCAGGAGCAGTGCCTGCAGACAGGACAGTTTGCCTACCCCTGGGCTAAGGCTGCAGAGTGTGTGCAGTTACATAGCCCACGATGCTAACCACCATCACTCCCTTGTTAAATCTTCAAACAAGCCCCTTCGTGCTTCCTCCCATTCTGCCCCCCACACTCGGGAGGACTCCCTGTAAACATCAGGAAAACAACCTCCTCAACCCAGGGACTGTTTGACTCTTTAATTATTCCCTCTCCAGCAGGCTTGGCATCTCCTTATGAACTTCCTGCCGGAATGTACCATTTCTGTGGGATGCTTTGCTGGGTACAGGTTGTGATCCCACAGCGTTCATCTTAGGCAACTTTTGTGAGCCTGGCCTGGCCTGCTTGACAATACCTGCCAGTGACTTTGCAGCACAGCCATGACCACTGTCTTTACAGTTAGAGTGACCTCTTCACACACCTCAAAGCTCTCGAGGAGGATATCCCTATGGCATTCAGGCCTCAGATCAGGAACAGGGGCTGTCTTACAATCCTCTGCACAGAATATCATCTTGACAATGGCTTCACTGTTGTGATGCACTTTTAACTTGTTTATATGCACAGTCCGAGGTGCATTCCTGCTGCGGGGCCTGTGTACATTGCAGGTAACAGCATGACCCCTTCCTACCAGCTGAGAAGGTTTCCCATCAGTTTTGCAATTTGTACTTTTCCATGAGGAATAACACCAGCAGCAGATCTCCTGCATCAAATGATCGCTCACAAGGAGAGCAGAACCCTCTTTATCCCAACGAGTTTGGACCAGGGCGAGATTGGTTAACCAAAATGTCAGATAAACAGATGAATGGGAAAGTGCCAGGCTGCATTGCCATCTAGGGACCATAGGAGAGATTGTCCACTTCTGGACTTCTGTTCGCTGGTTGTTGGGTTAATACGGAGAACCGGATAAGAGAGGGTCAGATAAACAGGGTTCTACTGGATTGTGATAATCCCATTCTTTCTGAGCTGCTTGGCTTCTAGCGAGGCTTTGCTTCACTATTCCAATCATGCTTGTAGGGAAACTTAATTTAGGCCCCTCTCTGTGAAAGGGAAAGGGGAAGTGAAGTGCTTCAGTAAGATCAACCTTACCAGAATGAAATGGTTCCATTTTTTGTTTCAAAAGGACATTTGGCTTCATAAGTTTATTTTATTTTGGAGGAGATTGTGCCTTTCATGTTTTGTGCCACACAAGCAGACATGTTAGAGAATATGTAAAATACTCTTGCTGGACGTTCACAAAGTCTCGCTAATTTGTTTCTTAGGAGCCAGAACAATCACACATAAGAAGCCAAAAATCAGAAGGCGAGAACGCAGGCTACTGCCTATAACAGAGAGGCACAGCTCACTGGGTATCTGCTGACTGACTGCTGCTATGCCCCGATTGTGTGCTGCCCTACCGAGCTCCCTAGCATGCAAGCACACCCAGGAACCCTGCCCAACGCTTGAAGTCACAGTATTCAATTTTAACACAACCACAAATACACCAGAGCATCAACACTTCCTGTTGTACAAGGCCTCTCCTTTTTTGGAACCCTTGTTTCTAAACATGCCATGAAGGATTTATATCAAATTTCAGTGACTAATTATCATGTGGGTGGAATCATCATTAATGTGTATTCTGGGTAGCTATGTTGTTGGCTTCCATAGGAAATTTGTGAAAACAGGAGCACTGTCAAAGCCTCCCTCCACCCCTAAACACACATACACACCACACATTTGCTGCCCACTGGTGCTGCCTGAGCAGTAGCCTTGTGACATCAGAGATAACCCACCATTCAGCACTCCCTCCCTCTGGTTCATTTTCGTACTTGGGGTGAATGACTAGCACCCTGGCTGCCATGGCAACAGCTGCTTTTGACAACTGGTTGCCCCCTTGTTACCAGATCATCATCACAGACAGGAAGTTTGTAATGAAACAGGGCCAGAGCTGGATAACCAGGACAGCCCCTGCTGTGCTCAGTGGGGTTTGTGCTGCGGTACGGTGCTGTGTTCCTTCGCAAAGGGCAGGTGTTTGCTACTGTCCTCAGTGAGGCCTAGGTGAAAACAAGATGCAAAATTCCAGCTCTTTTTCTTGGATATTGTTTCTCTGCTTCTTGCACATTCAGGGTTATAGCTGAGAACTTTCACTGACCCTGAAGTTGCATAAAATGAGTTTTGCTTTAATGCAGTTTAATTTAATGACTTTCAATACTCTGAGCAGCACAGCACTGAGTGGTGAAACAGGGGTTTTCACCAAGATAACAATGGCAATAAAATATAGACTGAACCAACGCATGAGTAAGAGCTTGATTATTTAAACAGCTTGTAGAGGTGCAGACTCACCCCCGCAGCGCCTCCTGCTGGTGACTTCTGGGAATTAGCTCATTCCAGCTCCAGAGCACCCTCTGCAAGCCAATGATCCACCTGTCCTCTAGCTCCCTTGCCCTTCCCTGGACCCGGTGCCCCTTTAGTGGGGGTGCTGCCCCCTGGCAGTAACCCCTCAGTCTCAGGGTAACCCCCCACCCACTATCCCCACCACCCCTCAATATCAGGCTACTGCCAGTCATCATCTAGCCCCCACACCCTGGGGCAGGCTGCAGTATCAGCCACTCATCACTGGCAAGGAGGGTTTGGACCTGCTGCCTTGGCCTACCCTGGGCTGCCCTCTGCAACCCCCAGGATCCTTTGGCCTTCTGCTAGGCCGCAGCCTGGGGCTTTCCAGGCTGGAGCGCCACAGCTTCTCTGCCTTTCCCCAACCCTGCTCCACTCAGGTACCCTGTCTCTAGCTCCCTGGGGCCACACCCTTCTCCCTCTACAGACAGAGAGAGACTGATCCTTCTGGCTTCCCTGGCCTTCTTATAAGGCCCTGTTGCTCAGTTTGGGGCGTGGCCCCAGATGCAGCCACTTCCCCCAATCAGTCAGGGTTTTACCTTGTCCAGCCCCAGCCTTCTGCAGGGCTTTTCTAACCCCTTCCAGCCTGGAGCAGGGGGATCACCCCATTACACAACACAAAGAGAAAAGATTTTCTTTCTATTAAAAAAACCCAAGGAAATTAACAAACAAAAACCCTTCATTTAATGTTACTCACGTTTGCTTTCATCAATAAAATCATTAGGAAATACAAACTCAAGGTTTTTAAACAGGATGGAAAGGTTACAAAGTGAAGCAGTCTCAGGTTAGCAAATGTCCAAAGACTTGTTGCCCAGGCACCCTCAGTTCAGTCCTTTTGTGCATTTGCAGGATGATGCAGACTTTATTGACATGATCCCATAGTATTTTTTTCCAGGGGACCCCTTCCTTATTCAGCGCACAGGGTTTTCTGCTCTGGGGCTGTGTATTGAAGGAGCCTGTTGCCTGTAGGATCCCTGCCTCATTTACTGCAGAGTTAACTCGCACAGGCAATGCTCATTCTGGTGTTTCCTAACCTGAGAGTGCTTCACTTTGCAGCCTTTTAGTCCTCTGGGCGTTTTCTAATGTTTATAGCTTGCTTTACTGAGGAGAACAGTCTTCATGAAAAAGGGCTTGGTTATTTGTGTGTGGGTGATGTCTCCATTATTTATCTGGTCAGTGTCACTAGTGTGCGCTTTACAAGACAGAGAAAGTAAGGACACTCCCTGATACAAAGCCCCTATGATCTAAGGAAGACTGACACATACAAAGAAAGCAGAAGATGTAAGAACTAGGACGTTCTTTCTTTCTTTTGAGGAATAGTCATTTATTTATTATGAATTATTATGATGATTAAAGAAAGGGTGGTGGGTTGGGGAACTTGGTGTGGTGAGGATGTTCTATGCAGAAGTTTCCATCGTTTGCCACATGCAGCTGATCTGAAGTGCCATGCAGTGCTAGGTTTTGGGTAGCAAGCACTCTCACAATGGCAAAGAGCCTTTTCAGAACTCTGATGCAATCTTCTCTTGATGCTCGTCATCTATGGTGGACTTTAACCTTAGGCTCATCTCAAGCTCTTTCCACCTATGGAATACTCTCTGATGACTACCTGCCTTCTCGTGGCATGCCACATTTCTAGCCAGACTTTTCCAGTCCTTTGTTCCTGTAGAACTCAATGTGGCTGGAACATTAGACTGGAGGAGTTTGCAACAAAACCAATATGCAGCATTCTGGGTTTTTGAGTACCTAAGCCATGGCCTTTCCACTTTGTCACCATTGGGGATTTCACACCAGGAATGTGTTGGATGGAAATTTCTATTTTCATAGTCTTTGGGGAACATGAAGTTTTTCACTCCCTGTGGCCCTATGCAGTACAAGGGAAGTCCCTCAGGCTACTTCTCAAGTGAGTCCACAGTCCTGGATCTCTAGACTTAAGGAACTAAACTCCGCAGCAGCTGTTCCTTGTGCCTCCACCACACTCTTCAGTGAGCTACACTTTTCTTCAGGAATGTGCATGGTTCCATCCATTTGAGATGGAGATATGGATGCTGCAGTAGCTGCCAGGTCACCTGCTCTCTGACTAACTGGAAGATCAGTTAGTCACCTCTCACCACTCACATCTTCACTGGGGCCGGAAGGCTCAGCGTGAACATTGGTGTCTATGTATTTCAGGAGAGCTCCT